>NC_084616.1:52361913-52451913 GCF_033978795.1 Nerophis ophidion
TAAAAAAAAAAAAAACACTTACCTTTCACTATTTAAGTAACCTTTGTTCTGCCATTTGCGTATTGGCGAGCAATCTCCGAATCCAGGAACATTTCTTTCACGGATTTGTTGTAGACATCCGCAAATGAGAACGGGATGTTGCTTCCTGCTATCAGCATAGCCATATTTGTCTCAGCATAAGTTACACCATCGGGTCTCCATTTTGTGAGGTGGCCCATAATACTGGGTTGTTAACAATGCTGCGCTGCGGACGCTTTGTGCTTCGCTGACCGTTCATGGCTGAGTATATCCGTTCGGCCGCCGTGTTTAATGGAGAAGTCTGTTCTACACAATTTACAGGCAACATACCCCTTCCCCTTCGAACTCTCCTGGATAAACTGAAATTCTTGTTTCCAATCGTTCTGGAACTTGCAAGCGTATTTTTTCATTTTGCTTGTCGACGTTGTAATATATTGGGTTGGAGTCAATAATCAGGCGACATGATGAAGTTACGTCTCTTTACTGTGGGCTTCAGAAAAGACTCCCTAATGCATGTTCCTTGACTGCACTTAAATGTAGAATATATGTAGAATATACTTACATTCTATTCTATTCTATGTACAATAGATGGCAGTATTGTCCTGTTTAAGAGGGTCACGACATTGCTGAGTCAGGTTCTCATGGAGCTGGAGGGGGCGTGGCCTCCAGCTCCGCCTGAATTTCAGGAGATTTTTGGGAGAAAATTTGTCCCGAGAGGTTTTCGGGAGAGGCGCTGAATTTTGGGAGTCTCCCGGAAAATCCGGGAGGGTTGGCAAGTATGGCTTATGTCCAAATTATGCGTAATTATATAGTATTATTGTAATGGATGCAAAAAAGAGGCATTACCTAATGTTGACACAAAAAATATACGTCAAAAATTGTTAACCATATAAGAATGATGGAACTCATGACTTTCAACCCTTGCCTACAACAGCACAAAGGGGAAGCATATTATTATTACATTATTACTGCATCTCCTGGAGGATTAAGTCTCCCTCTTTCTTTAAAACTGAGCGACACCTCTGTTTCTAAGGTCTTTGAATGCACCACAATTATGTGCAATGGGATATGGTAAGTGGTCTTTATTTACTGTATAAAAGGCTTTGCTGTACCTGCGCAATACCCAAATCGTTTGACATTATGCATCATATTCACCAATTGACACACACATTCACACAAGGTGCTAACGACGACCCATCACGAGCAAGAGAGGCAAAAGTGATACTTAAGCATAACTTTCTCCGATGCTTCCACAAATGGTTTTAGATTATTATATCTTTCTTCTCTCACTTCATCCTTGTTTCAAAATGATGGTAGTCTGTGTCAATGCTTGAAGGTGAGCTTTGATGATGTTGTGACGTCTGATTTGAGTGAAGTGTTTGAAGTTAGGTTTGCAGCTATCCAGGTGGAAAAAACATTTTGCATTTTTTATAGGGGAGTAGATTGTTAGATGTTCTTTGTTTGATTCAAGAAAACTTAATATTGAACTTTCATGGCTAGATTTATTTTACATGATCATTAATTATATATTTTTTATATAACTTACATATTTATTGACAGAAAAAAAATATTTAAACTTTACAAAAGCCCAGGGCCCCAAGCACCCCACTTACCCCTCCACTTAAACGCGCCTGCGTGACATACCTTTGTACCTATAAAACAGAGCCTGTGTAGCTTACAATAAAGTGTAATGACCAACATTTCGTTAGTTTTAGCATATTTAATGTCTTTAATATATTGTAAGTGTTTATGTTTCATTCTAAAAAAACATTAAAGCCGTACGCAGAAGGTTTTCATGCATTTTGTTCCCTTACTCTACATAGTATGAACAGAACCATGATTTTAAAACCAGGATTTTGAGATACCGTTAAACCTCCACAGGATGTACCATATTATTCGGACTATAAGGCGCAACTAAAATCCTTTCATTTTCTCAAAAAAAGACAGTGTGTCTTATATATGTATGATTCTGGTTGTTGTAAGGATAAGTGTGACCAGTAGATGGCAGGCACACATTAGGAATATGTGTGGACTGCAGATTGACGCCAGTTCAATATATGACACTAGCAAATACCGGTAAGCAAGAAATACCAAAGCTTAAATGTACCATTGACAATATAGAACAATACAGAAGGTGATTAGAAATAAGTCAATTTGTTTTAGTATGACTTTGGTATGCTATGGGACGGCATGGCGCAGTGGGAGAGTGGCCGTGCACAACCCGAGGGTCCCTGGTTCAATCCCCACCTGGTACCAACCTCGTCACGTCCGTTGTGTCCTGAGCAAGACACTTCACCCTTGCTCCTGATTGGTGCTGGTTAGCGCCTTGCATGGCAGCTCCCTCCATCAGTGTGTGAATGTGTGTGTGAATGGGTGAATGTGGAAGTAATGTCAAAGCGCTTTGAGTACCTTGAAGGTAGAAAAGCGCTATACAAGTACAACCCATTTATCATTTATTATGTATCTATACAAGTACAACCCATTTATCATTTATTATGTATCTATGAAGCTGCATCGCTTGATGGAACGTGGAGAAATATGGCTACCATTGTCAGACGTACTGTGCTTCAATATGCAGGTATTATTTTGGTGTGTGTAAAAGGACACCAAAAATAGCACCGATTCAGAGACATTGTTTGGCACTTTGTTGCGACCTATTATGCAGAACAACTTTTCTTACCTATTAGTACCTGCTGTTGTGTATTTTGGATCTGCATTAGTTTGGAAAATTTTGCTTGAGTTTGCCATTCTAGTCCACGCCAAAGTTTTCTTTATCCTCTTGTTGTAGTGCGTTCATTCTCCGCTTTTGCCATTTCTAATACAAAGTAGTGTATAGTTCCAACTTATATTTGTCAGAAGACTTGCTCTGGAAGTGCTAAAAACTACAACATGGCTGGCGGGGGAAAGACGCAGTCGAAGTGGAACCACGAAAATAAGACCACCCACTGAACGGCACACCCTGAAGACACGGTCAGAAAGCGACTTGAAGACGGTCTGTAAAACGTAATGAATCCAACATTTTGACCAAATAACCCCAATTACATGAAATAAAGACCACAAAGAAGTGTATTAAATTTTGTGGAAAAAAATCATATTATGACCCCCTTTTATGCGCCTTATTCTGTGGTGTGCCTTTTGTATGAAAATAGACTCGAAAAGACCCATTCATCGACAGTACACCTTATGGTCTGAAAAATACGGTTCACTGATTACTCTCTGATAATATCCAAACTTCATTTAAAACGTATTGTACTCCCAATAAATTGAGAAAAATGGCTGTTAGGATGTGAGGTGTGTACTCACTTCTGTGATATACTCAACCGTATGTGATATTACATGGTGCCAAATGTCCCACTTGCAGTTTGTCCAATTTGCCAGATGTGAACAATTAGTGAGTGAAACTAAGTTTGTGAGCACAGAGAGAATATGGGGGCGAAGCAGTGTGGGCAGTTGAGCGTATAACAAAATGGAGGGGTGTTAAGAACTGTAAATAGCTGAAGGGAATAGAGAAGGACAACAGGCAGTCACTAACGCCTACATTTACATGGAAAAGGACAGCTTTTGTGCTTTCTTTCAAACATTCCAGTTGCATTCCATAATACTTATGTGCCTCACTTCCATCTCTCTCTTACTAGACCAGTGGTTCTCAAATGGGGAGACGTGTACCCCTGGGGGTACTTGAAGGTATGCCAAGGGGTACATGAGATTTTTAAAAATATTCTAAAAATAGCAACAATTTAAAAGTCCTTTATAAATATATTTATTGAATAATACTTCAACAAAATATAAATGTAAGTTCATAAACTGTGAAAAAAAATGTAACAATGCAATATTCAGTGTTGACAGCTAGATTTTTTGTGGACACGTTCCATAAATATTGATGTTAAAGATTTCTTTTTTGTGAAGAAATGTTTAAAATTAAGTTCATGAATCCAAATGGATTTCTATAACAATCCCCAAAGAGGGCGCTTTAAGTTGATGATCACTTCTATGTGTAGAAAACTTTGTATATAATTGAATCACTTGTTTATTTTTCAATAAGTTTTTAGTTATTTTCATATATTTTCTTCCAAATAGTTCAAGAAAGACCACTACAAATAAGCAATATTTTGCACTGGTATACAATTTAATAAATCAGAAACTGATGACATAGTGCTGTATTTTACTTCTTTATCTCTTTTTTTTTCAACCAAAAATGCTTTGCTCTGATTAGGGGGTACTTGAATTAAAAAAAATGTTCACAAGGGGTACATCACTGAAAAAAGTTTGAGAACCACTGTTCTAGACATTAACTTTTTCGGCTTTGCAATTGTGACAGTGTTTGGAACAGGTACCGCCACTCCTAATGGAGGAGTATGTGATCTATAGAAAACACATATGTATGGAGCCTTTTCTGCAGTGCAGTAAATTGATTTTAGCCAGCGGTGATGGTGTTGTATGGTTCTACCTCTGTGTTTCTCTGCTTTAATAAAGATATTGTAGAAAAATCCCTTCTGTGGGGAAATATGAGGTTTGTTGCCAGAAAAAAAAACATTGTCTGTTTGATTTGGTCTTGATTAAAGCTACAATACTTTCAGTGTTACTAAAAATGTCCCTGAAAAAAACAGCAAAATAAACAGTATGTGTACTTCATATCAAGTAATATTTTATGATATGTAAAAAAATTATAAAAAGTCCATATAAGCATAGGCGCCGATCCCGTGGGTGCTTTGGGGCCCGAGCACCTACGGACAATGCCGAGCACCCACATGGGATTGATGCCAATTTTCAATCTTTAAAATATAAATTAAAAAAAAATCAATCTTGTTGTAGTTAATTTTGTGGGGAGTTTGGTCCGTTTTACAAAATAATAAAGCTAGTGATTGGGGCCTACCGACTAGTTTAGGCATTTAAATGGCTTTTACACAAACTTAATGTTTGTATGAACATACAGCATAAGATTAGTCCCAAAATGTGATGTAAATGGGGTGGTATAGCTCTGTTGGTAGAGTGGCCGTGCCAGCAACTTGAGGGTTCCAGGTTCGATACCCGCTTCCGCCATCCGAGCCTCTGCCGTTGTGTCCCTCGTCAAGACACTTTACCCACCTGCTCCCAGTGCCACCCACACTGGTTTCAATGTAACTTTGATATTGGGTTTCACTACACTAGAGAAAAACGCTATACACATATAATTCACTTCAACTCATAAGGGATATTAAATTTGCAGTACATCTATTTTTTTTTTATATATACACACACCGAGCACCCACTGGCAGAAATTCCTGTAAGTACCCGAACTTCATCATCCCATGTTTACTATTGGTTCATGATTTGTTACATAAAGACATAAAGAAAGGCTCATTGTTAATTTATGATTTGTTACATCCATCCATCCATCCATCTTCTTCTGCTTATCCGAGGTCGGGTCGCGGGGACAACAGCCTAAGCAGGGAAGCCCAGACTTCCCTCTCCCCAGCCACGTCGTCCAGCTCTTCCCGGGGGATCCCGAGGCGTTCCCAGGCTGGCCGGGAGACATTGTCTTCCCAACGTGTCCTGGGTCTTCCCCGTGGCCTCCTACCGGTTGGACGTGCCCTAAACACCTCCCTAGGGAGGCGTTCGGGTGCCATCCTGACCAGATGCCCGAACCACCTCATCTGGCTCCTCTTGATGTGAAGGATCAGCGGCTTTACTTTGAGTTCCTCCCGGATGGCAGAGCTTCTCACCCTATCTCTAAGGGAGAGCCCCGCCACATGGCGGAGGAAACTCATTTCGGCCGCTTGTACCCGTGATCTTATCCTTTTGGTCATGACCCAAAGCTCATGACCATAGGTGAGGATGGGAACGTAGATCAACCGGTAAATTGAGAGCTTTGCCTTCCGGCTCAGCTCCTTCTTCACCACAACGGATCGGTACAACGTCCGCATTACTGAAGACGCCGCACCGATCCGCCTGTCGATCTCACGATCCACTCTTCCCTCACTCGTCAACAAGACTCCTAGGTACTTGAACTCCTCCACTTGGGGCAGGGTCTCCTCCCCAACCCGGAGATGGCATTCCACCCTTTTCCGGGCGAGAACCATGGACTCGGACTTGGAGGTGCTGATTCTCATTCCGGTCGCTTCACACTCGGCTGCGAACCGATCCAGCGAGAGCTGAAGATCCCGGTCAGATGGAGCCATCAGGACCACATCATCTGCAAAAAGCAGAGACCTAATCCCGCGGTCACCAAACCGGAACCCCTCAACGCCTTGACTGCGCCTAGAAATTCTGTCCATAAAAGTTATGAACAGAATCGGTAACAAAGGACAGCCTTGGCGGAGTCCAACCCTCACTGGAAATGTGTTCGACTTACTGCCGGCAATGCGGACCAAGCTCTGGCACTGATCGTACAGGGAGCGGACCGCCACAATAAGACGGTCCGATACCCCATACTCTCTGAGCACTCCCCACAGGACTTACCGAGGGACACGGTCGAATGCCTTCTCCAAGTCCACAAAGCACATGTAGACTGGTTGGGCAAACTCCCATGCACCCTCAAGAACCCTGCCGAGAGTATAGAGCTGGTCCACAGTTCCACGACCAGGACGAAAACCACACTGTTCCTCCTGAATCCGAGGTTCGACTATCCGGCGTAGCCTCCTCTCCAGTACACCTGAATTAACCTTACCGGGAAGGCTGAGGAGTGTGATCCCACGATAGTTGGAACACACCCTCCGGTCCCCCTTCTTAAAGAGAGGAACCACCACCCCGGTCTGACAATCCAGAGGTACCGCCACCGATGTCCACGCGACGCTGCAGAGTCTTGTCAACCAAGACAGCCCCACAGCATCCAGAGCCTTAAGGAACTCCGGGCGGGTCTCTTCCACCCCTGGGGCCTTGCCACCGAGGAGCTTTTTAACTACCTCAGCGACCTCAGCCCCAGAAATAGGAGAGTCCACCACAGATTCCCCAGGCACTGCTTCCTCATGGGAAGACGTGTTGGTGGGATTGAGGAGGTCTTCGAAGTATTCCTTCCACCTATCCACAACATCCGCAGTTGAGGTCAGCAGAACACCATCCGCACCATACACGGTGTTGATAGTGCACTGCTTCCCCTTCCTGTGGCGGCGGATGGTGGTCCAGAATCGCTTCGAAGCCGTCCGGAGGTCGTTTTCCATGGCTTCCCCGAACTCCTCCCATGTCCGAGTTTTTGCCTCCGCGACCGCTGAAGCTGCACACCGCTTGGCCTGTCGATACCTGTCCACTGCCTCCGGAGTCCTATGAGCCAAAAGGACCCGATAGGACTCCTTCTTCAGCTTGACGGCATCCCTCACCGCTGGTGTCCACCAAGGGGTTTTAGGATTGCCGCCCCGACAGGCACCAACTACCTTGCGGCCACAGCTCCGATCAGCCGCCTCGACAATAGAGGTGCGGAACATGGTCCACTCGGACTCAATGTCCAGCACCTCCCTCGTGACATGTTCAAAGTTCTTCCGGAGGTGGGAATTGAAACTTTCTCTGACAGGAGACTCTGCCAGACGTTCCCAGCAGACCCTCACAATGCGTTTGGGCCTCCCAGGTCTGTCCGGCATCCTCCCCCACCATCGCAGCCAACTCACCACCAGGCGGTGATCGGTAGAAAAGGCTCAAGAAAAGGCCCCTCTCTTCACCCGAGTGTCCAAAACATAAGGCCGCAAATCCGATGACACAACTACAAAGTCGATCATGGAACTGCGGCCTAGGGTGTCCTGGTGCCAAGTGCACATATGGACACCCTTATGTTTGAACATGGTGTTTGTTATGGACAAACTGTGACGAGCACAAAAGTCCAATAACAAAACACCACTCGGGTTCAGATCCGGGCGGCCATTCTCCCCAATCACGCTTCTCCAGGTTTCACTGTCGTTGCCAATGTGAGCGTTGAAGTCTCCCAGTAGGACAAGGGAATCACCCGGGGGAGCACTTTCCAGTACTCCCTCAAGTGTTCCCAAAAAGGGTGGGTACTCTGAACTGCTGCTTGGTGCGTAAGCACAAACAACAGTCAGGACCCGTCCCCCCACCCGAAGGCGGAGGGAGGTTACCCTTTCGTCCACCGGGTTGAACTCCAACGTGCAGGCTTTGAGCCGGGGGGCAACAAGAATTGCCACCCCAGCCCGTCGCCTCTCACTGCCGGCAACGCCAAAGTGGAAGAGGGTCCAATCCCTCTCGAGAGAAGTGGTTCCAGAACCCTTGCTGTGCGTCGAAGTGAGTCCGACTATATCCAGCCGGAACTTCTCGACTTCGCGAACTAGCTCAGGCTCTTTACCCCCCAGTGAGGTGAGGTTCCACGTCCCAAGAGCTAGCTTCTGTAGCCGAGGATCGGACCGCCAAGTGCCCTGCCTTTGGCTGCCGCCCAGCTTACATTGCACCCGACCTCTATGGCCCCTGCTATGGGTGGTGAGCCCATTGGAGGGGTGACCCACGTTGCCTCTTCGGGCTGTGCCCGGGCGGGCCCCATGGAAACAGGCCTGGCCACCAGGCGCTCGCCATCGTGCCCCACCTCCGGGCCTGGCTCCAGAGGGGGGCCCCGGTGACCAGCGTCCGGGCGAGGGAAATCTGGGTCCATGCTTTTTCTTCTTCATAAAGGTCTTCGAGCTGCTCTTTGTCTGATCCCTCACCTAGAACCTGTTTGCCTTGGGAGACCCTACCAGGGGGCATAAAGCCCCCGGACAACATAGATCCTAGGATCATTGGGACACGCAAACTCCTCTACCACGATAAGGTGGCAGCTCAGAGAGGAGTGATTTGTTACATAAAGACATAAAGAAAGGCTCATTGTTACATTATGATTTGTTACATAAAGACATAAAGAAAGGCTCATTGTTCATTAGGAGTGTCAAGATACAACATTTTACTTCTAATAAAATACCAATATTGGAGCCTTGAGTGTTAGCCGATACAGATATTGATCTGATATGGTATTTGTTAGAAAATACTTTACCAAGTGAAGTTGCTCAGAGACAAAGGTAGGTATGAAGAACAATAATCTATTTATTACCAACCGTCTGTAACCGTGTTTAAAGGGGAACTGCATTTTTTGGGGCATTTTAATTTGTAATAATCAGCTTATTATAGATGGCAAGCAATCCATTCTGCCTCAATCACTCCAAGAATGCATTCAAAAACCTCCATCAATACTTCATTTACGTTCCGTAACCTGTATAATTAACAAGCTGTAGCAACATTTTTATTGTATGAGCGAACACTGAGGAACTGTTTTTCTAGCATAGTAACACATCGCCTTCCGATTACATGCTATGATATTAGTGAATTAGTGAAGTGAATTACAATTTATATAGCGCTTTTTCTCAAAGTGACTCAAAGCGCTTTACATAGTGAAACCCAATATCTAATGTTTACATTTAAATCAGTGTGGGTGCCACTGGGAGCAGGTGGGTAGTGTCTTGCCCAAGGACACAACGGCAGTGACTAGGATGGCAGAAGCGGGGATCGACCTGCAACCCTCAACTTGCTGGCACGGCCTCTCTACCAACCGAGCTATACCGCCCCATAAGGTATAAGGTACCTTTTGCGTCAACAGCTGAATGGCTTTTGAGTTTGTAATGCACAACACAATGCAATAAGACACCTATCTGTGCTGACTCAAAACATTAACACTCATGTTACAGTATTTGTAAAGTATTAGCCCAGATTTCATGTTTTGTTTGTACATAGCTAGCTCGACAGTGTATGTAGTTGTACTAACATACATGACGACCTGCATGTATCATGATCAATATTATCGTGACTTACTCAATGAACATTAGTCGGTTTGGTCAAGCTGGCCGCGGAAGTTTTTTTCCAGTTGATTTTGGGTAAGCACTGCATTTCTGTCGGTACAGCTAAGCTCCAAGTTCCACATTTACACCATCAAGTCTATGCACACTCTCTAATGAGACTAAAGGCCTTAGGCCGTGTGCCTCTCGTATACTTGAGGGCGCCTATTTCATTTTAGCGTGGTTAAGGGAATTCCTTAGCCGGTTGACCTATGACATCCCAGTAGCCATCTGCAAATCCTTACAACTTGTTTTAAGTGATTTCCGCTGTAATATTGGCACTGATTATAAATGTTACGTCTCTAATGCTATGCTGATATATTGCAGACAACATCAAAAAATGATCTTTGATTGCGCTATGAACATTACTATGTTACAACATAACATGTATGTAATGTTTATGCTTCCAGCACAAACGTAGCACAAACAGATGGGACACGTTTGGGGAGATTTTGACATAGTTGGGATCTAGTTACTAATAAAACGTTAATTACATGTTAATAATATGCAGTTACACCAAAAATGTTTGCAGCACAAATCAGCTTTCTATGCTTTTTATTCATTACAATTACACTCAGCTGGAAATAATATATATGTAGGCACAGCACAGACATTTTACATAGTACTGTATATCATATCATATTTTATATCATATGAAATATATAAATCAATACAATCAATTAGCATATTAGGTGGGTGAGACAGCGACTCGAGACCTGTCAGCGGATGCCATTTTGCTTCTGAACAACTTTATGTATTATTAAATAACTTGTATTTTTCTGTTGCGTCACACACACACTCTGTGCTTCCCACTACTGCGGGAGCACAGAGGCTCCGCTGGAAACACCAGACACGCCCCCGCGCTCATCAAGCAGACCACGCCCACTCTCCGATCCTATGCCTGACACACTTGCCGTTGGTGAAGGACAGCAGTATAAAGATGGCTGACGCTAGGGATGGTACTCGAAACTGGTTTTCCCGGTTGTTCGATAAGAAAAGAATCGAGTCATCGGACTCGAACCCCTTTTTGATGACCGGTACCCGTTATCGAGACCACTATAGTAAAGAAAAAGAGTTGGTTCTTTATTCGAATCCGTCCCGACCAGAAATGCTCCATGAGACATCGCAAGAAACGACGTCACGTAGCTCAGTCATTATGCGCAGATAGCGAAAGCAGGAAAACAACGGACGGGAAAAAGCGCTCCAAGGTGTAATAAAGTTCAAAACAAAATACATAATCCAATGAATAACTTTACTGACAGATTTGAGCAGGGTACAAACACATGACCAACACTTTTACGACCAACCGGAAACATAGCAACCAGAATAGCAACGCACCTTCTTTACGGCAGCTGTCGCAACGTTCTTAAAGCAATCGCAGCACATACATATATATACAACATATCCCCCTTTTTTAACTTTTGTTTTTATTTCCTTGTAAACAAAGCAAAATCACACTGTATATGTGTTGTCAGTCTAATTATAAATAATGCAGACGAGGCGTGTTGGCTGAGTTGTTGACGTTTACTGCCGGGTGACGACACTTTTCGGGGCTACCGCGCATGCTCGTCACTCCCGTCGCATGCTGGGTAGTGTAGTTGTTAGATTCCCTAGTTCATAAAGAAATAATGTTAACTTTTTTTAGCTTTAACTTTTCATATTTTAGCATTGTAACCACATTTGCAAACAACTTTTCTGGTCATAGAATTTTCTTTCAATAAAGAAGCAGAAGTGCACTTTTTGGAGAGCTGTATTATTTTCAGTTTTGTGCACAAGGGATTGATTTTATTTAACACTATATTATTATTTATACACCTATAGTGATCACAGGGACAGGTTGTTTTTGTGTTACTGTATATATTTGTTTTTCTGAAAAATCCCACTTAATATACGTTGGGTTACAACAGTCAATATTTATTTTTTATTTTTTTTTAGGGGGGGTAACAGTGAATATTTATTAGATTTTATTTTTTTCTTATATAATAAAAGTGAGCTTTTGTAAAACCAAATATTGTTTTTTTTTCCATGTATAACAACCTATCTGGACTCGATAAGAGAATCGATAAGGAATCGGTTCGATAAGAGGATTCGATAATAGGCTCGAACTCGAACTCGATAATTTCTTATCAAAGATCATCCCTAGCTGACGCTGACTCATCGACGTCGGAACGTAAACTACTCCTCGTAAGCTGGGTGTCTCTGACTTCCTCCTGATCTTGCTCGTTGCCTGTTTTCCTTGTGTCCTTTTGTTTCCACCGCTGTTTCCCTCCTGGCCCCATTTTGGCTTCCCTGATCCTCAACCTCGTTTTGGACTTTGGACCCGCTCTCCTGCCTTTGACCCCCGCTTGGACTTTGGACTTTCTCTGGCTTGTTCCCATCCGAAATTGGACACTGCTTATCCAACACGCACCTCAACAACCCTCAAAGAATTCACATATGGTAATTGAACACATAGCCATTCATGCAGACACATAGTAGCATACACACTCCACGTAATCATCAAGTCTTCAGTAAACCTATTTAACGTGACATCCCGTTGCTGTGCCGTCTCCTTCCCCAGTAGAAACATAACATTTTTACTTTTGGAGTGGATTAATATTGGCCTGTGGATTACTGTATCGTAGACACTGGACTTTTAAGCATTTTTGGAGGGAAAATATTGTTGCCTTACAAACTTTTGTGTGGTGTTGCTTCCTTATTGGTGATTATTCCAAGTTGGTTATCACATACTATAGGGCGAGGTTATATGAAATAAAAACATTTTCTCAATCTCCATTTATATTAAAATGTTTTACATTGTTTTTAACCTGTTAGTTTTATAGCATCTGTAGTAAAAAAACAAGTGAGTGTCATGTCTCAGGCGCACGCCAGTGCGCATTCATGGGTGCTCCACTTCCAGGAGTGCGCCAGGCGTGTGCCAGTCCGTCTGCAGGAAGCAGCTGCAATCAATCGCCTGCAATCAACGCACCTGTTGCTGATGAGAAGCCCTGCCTTCATAAGCCAGCACAACCTGCTATCCCTCGCCAGAATGTAGCCATCTGTTCCAGTACAGTAAGCCGACTAATTAAGTTCCATGCATACTCTCTCTGTGTTTTCTCCCCCTTCAAGCTGCATTCCTCCGTTCCCACGTCATGAGCTGTGTGTCTCGTCTCCCAGTATTTCCTCTCCTTCCCTGACTGCCTCTGGGATCTCGACCCCCCGCCTGGACACGGACCTTCGACGCTTGGCTAAGCACCGACTTCCTGCCTGTCTCACGGACCTCCGAGCTTGTCTTATCCCCCTTTGGACTTCCGCACCTCTCGCTCAACACTCCCTGTAACACTCAGCAGTTATATCCTACAGTCTCACACACACACATTTTGGATTATTTACACCTGCCATTCTATTGTGTATATATTTATTATAATAAATAGAGTTAAAACGACGTCCCTCCTTTCTGTGCCGTCTCCTCGTCCTGTACACGTAACAATAAGCTAGGGATTAGTTAAACGTTTTATTAACATTAAACTGAAATATTAACATTTATTGAATTAAAAAAAAAATGAAATAGGATAAAGTTCAATAACAATGTACCAATAACTGGACTGTTTGGTTTGTCTTAGCCAACGTTCCGCCTCTCATTTGAGTAGGCTTCATCAGTTCATGTTCATAGATTTAGATTGGTCAGATATCGTCTTAGACTTAGAATGGTCAGATGTAATCTAGCGGCTGGTGCCAAAACCCCAATTTTTGACAGAACAATCACTGTGGATCGACTACAATCCATCCTGTAAGCTGTGATCACCGAGTAGACGTTGCCTTACCGTCTCTACTCTATCCTGGGTTGTAATAAAGGTGAACAGGGAGGTGACATCAAATGAAACTATAGTTTCATTTTTGTCCAGGTTTGGATGCCTGATCTTCGCTACAATTGAGATTTAGATTTGATGTGGACTTTGGTTTTGCTAACCAAAGTTGCTAAGATGTTGGCCATACTTAGCAATATTGTATGTCACAGAGTTAATTCTGCTAACAATGGGTCTTAGAAGAGCCTCGTCTTTGGGTATTTTTGGAAGGCCATAAATACCAGGGATGGTTTCTTGTGGGTATAATCAATAATACGATTCCTGGTTGATGGCTTCAGACATTTGCAGTGTTTGAAAGTACTCAATGATTTTCCTTTTATACCCACTTGTTGGGTCCCTTTTGAGTATTTCATGTGTTAGAGTCTTTGAGGAGTGTAAGCAACTGGTTTTGGTAGTCAGTTGTGTTGAGAATTACGGTCCAGTGATGTTACTGTTTCTCTCTTCAAATGAGAGCTTTGGGGGTGGGAGCTTGGCATTGGAAAGAGCCGTATTTGCTCCCCTTTAAGTTGTTTTTCCTTATGGCTGATTCTGACACTGTGATAGAATCAACTGGAGGAACCTGATGTTGAGTCATGGCGAAGTTCAACCCATTTATGGTTGATTAATATTTCTGCAGGAAAGATTCTTTACCCATCCATCGTGTGATTCATTATCAGTTGAGTTCACAGTTTTTTAAGACTATTTCTTACCAATCTAAGTGTATGAGCATAAACTGATGAAGCCTACTCAGATGCGAGGAGAAACGTCTTCTAAGACAAGCCAAACCTAACAGTCCAGTTGTGGTCGATTAAATGCCCTCAAGATACAATGACCTTGATAAATGAGAACATTAATAGACAATGTACCAATAAATTTGAGTTTACATGTTTCCAAGTAAAAGAAGGATGCATCAGTTAGTATTATAACACGGGTGGTCAAACTATAATATTAGGAGCTGTCAAGTTATCATGAACTTACCAGTGAAGATGTTTAAACGGTGGTCACTTCTACAACTGACTGCTGTAGTAGCAGGTGTTTTTCACACAGCTTTGTGGCGACAAGTAGTCATCATATTTGTGAAAGAAAACATATCACCTAAAACAAACAAGTAATTTTGGAACAGGGCTGTGGGACCACGCGCCGCCTGCTGGCAATGGCATGCACAGGAGCCGGATGGAAGCAAGATGACAGGTGAGTGGATACCTCAGCTGGAACGAGTTATCTAATCACCTGTCTCTATTTAGCAGCGTTGGTGACTGCAGGGCGGGGCTGAAAAGCCAGAAGGAACCCAGGAGGTGCGAAGGACGCCAGAAGGGTTGTGGGAGGACTGAGCGAGTTAAAAACTTTGTGAGTGAACGAACTAAGACTGAAAAGACTTGGGGAGCGAACGAAGAAGATGAACTGTTGTGTAAATTAAAAAATGAAAAGAAGATCCTTTTGGGAACAAACGAAAGAAGAAATATTGTATGTAAAAAGATTAAAAAGAATTGTCAACTTGAACTCCTGCTGTGATCCTTCGGTCCTGAGGACCCCACGACACCAACCTGTCACAGTTGGCGCCCAACCAAACAAGGACCGAGGAAAGATGACGGCCCCAACCTCCCTGGAGGCACTGGGAAGAGTGCTGGCGGAGGTGTCGGCAGCCACCCAGCAGCAGATGGAGGCAAGCATGCAACAGACGCAGGTACTGCAAGCACTGGTGAGCCAGTCCGGAAGAAAGGAGAAGGAGAAGGGGATCGCCATGCAGAGGATGTCAGAGGGAGAGGACCCGCAAGTATTCCTCGACGTATTCGAGACCACAGCGACAGCATGCGGCTGGCCAGACACCGAGTGGGGTGTCAAGCTGCTGCCGCTCCTGGCAGGGGAGGCGCAGCGGGCGGGGCTTAGTCTCCCTGCGCACGCTCGGGTGCACTTCCCCAACCTACGCCGGGCAATATTAGACCGCATCGGCAGCCACCTGAAGGACCACCGACGCCGGTTCCGGGACATGCGACTGGGGCCTGAGGATCGACCGTTCATGCTGGCGGAGCAGCTTCGGGATGCGGCCGTCCGGTGGCTTGAACCCCAGGAGGCCGATAGCAAGATGCTGGAGCGGATCCTCCTGGAGCAGTTTGTGGAGGCCATCCCAGCCCGGACGGCCGCTTGGGTGTGGTACTATCGCCCGCAGGACCTGATGGCCGCGGTGGCCCTGGCCGAGGATCATCTGGCGGTACACCGTGAAGGAACCAACAAGATCGCCGAAAAACCCACACCAGCGCCACAGGCAGCCGACAGATCCAGAGCAGCACCACGAGCGGCCGAGCGGCCCATCCCCGCACCCCGGAGACGGAGCTGGCAGACGCAGGAGGCCGCGGTAGAGCAGGTTTCCGGCGCTGCGCAACAAGGGCTTCCCCCGCAGACGGCACCTCGAACGCCAGGGCCGGTGTGCTGGGGGTGCGGCCAACCTAGTCACGTGCACAGGGAGTGCTCGCTGATGGAGGTGGGGCAGGTGATACGGGTGGTCGAGCCCCCAGCACCCGCCTCCGATCCAGGGGAGGCGTACTGTGTCCCGGTAAGGGTTCAAGGGAGTATATACCGGGCAATGGTGGATTCGGGGTGCAAACAAACCATGATCCACCAAAACCTGGTTCGGCCCGGGGCGTTGAGGCAGGCAACACAGGGGCGAATTAGATGTATTCATGGGGATGTGCACACGTATCCCATTGTTCCAGTAGAAATTTGGCATCGGGGGACAAAAGCATAGTGTGAAGGTTGCTGTAAGTGCGCACCTTACGCCTCCCATAATATTAGGGACAAATAGGCCGGGGTTTCCACTTCTTGTGACCTAATGTGTGGGGAGGCGTTCACGGACCGTAGGAAAAGGGAGTATCCGCGCGGTTCTCAGTGGCGAGGCGGGGCCTTCCGCCACTGCCGAGCGGGAACCGGCGGGGGCTTCGCGGGAGGATTCTCCCCTCGAGCAGTCGCGAGACGAAACTTTGCGCGCGGCCTGGGACCAAGTCGACTATATCGACGGTCAGCTAATGCGCCCGGGAGCAGCGCGGGTATTCCCGCATTTCTCCATTATGAGAGATAGGCTGTATAGAGTGACCCGTGACACTCAGACGGGAGAAGAGATCACCCAGTTGCTGGTGCCGAAACGCCACCGGGAAATGGTTTTCCAGGCGGCGCATGTGAACCCAATGGCTGGACATATGGGCTACGACAAAACACTCAATCGGGGAATGGCCCGGTTCTATTGGCCGGGCATTCGAGCAGATGTGCGCCGCTGGTGCGCCGCCTGCCCGGAATGCCAACTGGTAAATCCAGCGGCCGTCCCGAAGGCGCCCTTGCGCCCATTACCACTTATAGAGGTCCCATTCGAAAGAATAGGCATGGACCTCATCGGGCCATTGCACCCGAGCTCACGCAGATATCGCTTTGTGTTAGTCCTAGTGGATTACGCAACGCGCTATCCCGAAGCAGTGCCTCTGCGCTCCATCTCCGCAAGGACCGTAGCGCAAGCGCTGTTTCAAATTATCTCCCGGGTCGGGATCTCGAAAGAGATCCTGACCGACCAAGGCACGTCCTTCATGTCACGCACAGTCAAGGAACTATACGGATTACTGGGTATCAAAGCGATCCGCACCAGCGTGTATCACCCCCAAACAGATGGGCTGGTGAAACGCTTGAACAAAACGCTAAAAACCATGATCTGTAAGTTCACGCACAAGGACAAACCAAATTGGGACAAATGGCTGGATCCCCTCATGTTTGCGATGCGGGAGGTACCCCAGTCCTCCCTAGGTTTTACACCATTTGAGTTGTTGTACGGCAGGAAGCCGCGTGGAGTGCTGGACATAATTAAAGAAAGCTGGGAGGAAGGTCCGAGCTCCAGTAAAACTGAAGTCCAGTACGTTATGGACTTGAGAGCAAAACTACACACTTTGGGGAACTTATCATGGGAGAATTTGCTGCAAGCCTAAGAACACCAAAAACGCACGTTTTTGGCGACCCAGCTGCGAAAATTTGCACCGGTAGAAAAAGTCCATTTGTTACTTCCCAGTTCCAGCTCTAAATTACTTGCGCGATGGCAAGGACCCTTTGAGGTCACACGGCAAGTGGGGGATGTGGACTATGAGGTTCTGCGCTTGGACCGAGGCGGAGACACCCAAATTTACCACCTCAATCTGCTGAAAGCATGGAAGGGGGCGGAGCCTGTTTCCATGGTGACGGTAGTAGGAGAGGAGGAGGAGTTGGGGCCAGAAGTCCCGCGCTCTGCCCCTTCCCCTCCCCTCCCCTGTGATGATCACCTCACGCTCAGACAGAAAGCGGATGTTGCAGCGCTGCAACAACGCTTTTCTGATGTGTTCTCCGCGCGGCCCGGCCGCACGAACCTCATCCAACATCACATCGAGACCAGTCCGGGGGTTACGGTGCGGACTCGACCATACAGACTTCCCGAGCACAAGCGCAAAGTAGTTCGGGAAGAATTAAAGACCATGCTGGAACTGGGGGTGATAGAAGAATCCCACAGCGCGTGGTGTAGCCCAATCGTTCTGGTGGGAAAGAAGGATGGCTCCGTACGCTTCTGTGTGGATTACCGCAAGGTGAATGAGGTGTCACGTTTTGACGTGTACCCAATGGTCAACGAGCTCCTGGATCGGCTAGGCACTGCTCGCTTTTTCACCACACTGGATTTAACCAAGGGCTACTGGCAGATTCCCTTAGCACCAGAGTCCAAGGAAAAAACGGCCTTCTCCACTCCGGAAGGTTTATTCCAGTTCGTGAGACTGCCGTTTGGTTTGTTCGGTGCCCCCGCCACATTCCAGCGTCTCATGGACCGGGTGCTGCGCCCCCACGCGGCATACGCGGCCGCATATTTGGATGACGTCATCATCCAAAGCAGCGGCTGGGAACAGCACATGCAGCGGGTGGGGGCGGTGCTCGAGTCCCTGAGGCGGGCGGGGCTCACCGCCAACCCGGCAAAGTGTGCGGTTGGCCGGAGGGAGGTACAGTACCTGGGGTACCACTTGGGGGGGGGGGGGTGCCCCAGAGCTGGTCCAGTGGACGGAGCAGTGCCAGCGGGCGTTCGAGCAGGTAAAGACGGCACTCTGCTAGAAACCGGTACTGTGTATGCCTGACTTGAACATCCCCTTTTGTCTGCAGGCGGACGCATCGGGCAGGGGGCTGGGGGTGGTGCTGTCCCAGCGGGTGGAGGATGTCGACCGCCCCATTCTGTACATCAGTAGGAAACTCTCAGACCGGGAGGCGAGGTACAGTACGGTGGAGAGGGAGTGCCTCGCCATCCGATGGGCGGTTGGGGCCCTCCGTTACTACCTGCTGGGGCGCGCCTTCAGTCTCTGTTCGGACCACAAACCGCTCCAATGGCTCCACCGGATGAAGGATGCAAACGCACGGATCACCCGGTGGTACCTTGCATTACAGCCATACAACTTCCGGGTGGTCCACAGGCCGGGCGCGCAGATGGCCGTGGCGGACTTCCTCTCTCGCCCTCCTGGGGGGGGGGGTCGGCGCGGCCGGACGGGTGCCCGGCCTGAAACTGACGGTGGAGGCCTGTGGGAGGCGGGGCGTGGTCACGCGCAGCCTGCTGGCAATGGCATGCACAGGAGCCGGCTGGAAGCAAGATGACAGGTGAGTGGATACCTCAGCTGGAACGAGTTATCTAATCACCTGTCTCTATTTAGCAGCGTTGGTGACTGCAGGGCGGTGCTGAAAAGCCAGAAGGACCCCAGGAGGTGCGAAGGACGCCAGAAGGGTTGTGGGAGGACTGAGCGAGTTAAAAACTTTGTGAGTGAACGAACTAACACTGAAAAGACTTGGGGAGCGAACGAAGAAGATGAACTGTTGTGTAAATTAAAAAATGAAAAGAAGATCCTTTTGGGAACAAACGAAAGAAGAAATATTGTGTGTAAAAAGATTAAAAATAATTTTCAACTTGAACTCCTGCTGTGATCCTTCGGTCCTGAGGACCCCACGACACCAACCTGTAACAAGGGCTCTCTGTATTTTAGAGTTAGTTTGGTGGTTTGAAATGGCCGTGTGGCCCGAAGGCAGGCACAGAAATGGCCCCAGAAGGGTCCACTGTGCAGGGCTGCCATGTATAGAGAGCTGGCCCATAGCAAAAGATGGTTTGCTCATGCAGCCCGACGGCCGAAGGGTGAGCTGGTTCGCAATGTCCTCCCGTCACTTCCTCTGTCTCACTGACGTAAGCGTGTTGGCAGACAGCTGAAGACCTGGTCGGTGCAGATAAAGGAGTGCCTCTGTGAACTCTTAGATCAACAGGTGGAACCAAGATTGGTTCACCATTTCCTACGACCTCGCACAGAACCGTGCATGTGGCGCCATGGTTTGGGATTTTGTCAGGGCCAGGTACTGGTGGATAGTGCCCTCCCCATTCTGTGACGTAAGAGTACATTAATCTACAGTACTACTTGGGGACGGCGTGGCTAAATTGGGAGAGTGGCCATGCCAGCAATCTGACGGTTACTGGTTCAATCCCCACCTTCTACCATCCTAGTCACGTCCGTTGTGTCCTTGAGCAAGACACTTTACCCTTGCTCCTGATGGGTCCTGGTTAGCGCCTTGCATGGCAGCTCCCGCCATCAATGTGTGAATGTGTGGGTGAATAGGTGAATGTGGAAATAATGTCAAAGCGCTTTGAGTTCCTTAAAAAAGGTAGAAAAGCACTATACAAGTATAACCCATTTACCATTTACTATTCACGTTATGTGATGTGAGGCACAACTACGCACCAAGCAGGTGTTCGCAGCCTCGCATAACTTTTTCTAAAAGAAAAACGTAAAAAAAGAAAAAGATGTTCTATATAACAGGATCTTGGGAATAACACGATCAATATTTCATGGACACCAACGATCGCGTTATATTGGACTTTGAGTGTCAGTATTGCTAAACCATGTCAATTTGATATGAGCTTGCAGAAAGGAAAATGTTCAGTTATTTTCTTTATTTTTGTTATGTAAAGATATATAATGATATTTCAGATAGTGAAAAAGTTATAGATGAAAAAGTTTGTAAAACAAATATTTATATATTTCATTTAGATTAAATGTATTGACTAACTGGTGAGTGTCATAGTTACCTTTATCAAAGGCTTCTTGGTGGAAAAGCCTCTGTACCAACCTAAAGGAGGAGATACAAATCATGAAAAGTAAAAAACATGTTTTGCTCATTGGTAATATTTACAAGCCCAATAACTACTCTCTCTTTCTGTTTCTCTCTCTCTCTCTCTCTTTCTCTCTCTCTCTCTCTCTCTCTCTCTCTCTCTCTCTCTCTCTCTCTCTCTCTCTCTCTCTATATATATATATATATATATATATATACATATATATATATTTGTATATATATATATATATATATATATATATATATATACATATATATATATATATAAAAAATATATATATATATATATATTTATATATATATGTATACAAATATATATACATACAGTATATATACATACATATATATATATACATGTATACAAATATATATACATACAGTATATATATATACACATACATATATATGTATGTGTATATATATATACAAATATGTATATATATACACAAATATGTATATATATATATACAGTATATATACATACATACATACATACATACATATATATATACAGATATATATATATGTATGTATATATACAGTATATATATACATATTTATATATATATATACAGATATATATGTATATGTATGTATATATACAGTATATATATACATATTTGTATATATATAAATATGTATTTATATGTATGTATATATGTATATATAATGTAGGTATATATATATATATATATACATATACATATATATATATATATATATATATATATATATATATATATATATATATATATATATATATATATGTAGGTGTGGGAAAAAATCACAAGACTACTTCATCTCTACAGATCTGTTTCATGAGGGGTTCCCTCAATCATCAGGAGATTTTAATGGAAGCATTCACATACAATGGTTTATATAGAGCACAGAGTGGGTGGGTACAAGCAGGCGTAGGGTGTGGTGATTGGCTCATGTGTTACCTAGGAGGTGTTTCCGTCTATGGCGGCATGTTGAAATGATTTCACTGCGCTTGTTGAGGGATGATAGCTCTGGATGATATATAATAAACAGTTTCTCTTTTAAGCATAGGTTGCATCTTTTATTACCACTGTTGTAAGGTGTGCTGGATGCAAGAATTTGCCATGTTATTGAATATTCAACATTATTGTCTTTGAGGTTCCAAATGTGTTTGCTGAGTTCGGTAGAATTCTGCAAAGTCTGGTTTCTAAAGGAGGCGTTGTGATTATTCCATCTTGTTTTGAACGCTCCTTCGGTTAATCCTACGTACGTGTCGGATGTGTTAATGTCCTTGCGTATTACCTTTGCTTGGTAAACGACTGATGTCTGTAAGCACCTTCCGTTGAGAGGGCAATCAGGTTTCTTGCGACAGTTACATTCATTATTGGTTTCAGAGTCGTTTAGTCTGGGGGTAGGCAGTCCTTTTGCAATTGCTTTGTTGTGGTTTGAAATGATTTGTTGCATGTTATTCATACAGCTGTAGCTCAATTTAATGTTGTTCTTGTTGAATATTTTTCTTAGGGTGTTGCCTTTGGGGAAGTGTTTGTCGATCAGAATGAGGAACTTGCGGCCGATGTTGGTTGAGACGTCTTTGCTGAATGGCGGATTGTACCAGATGATGTTGTTTCGTTTTCTGCTCTTTTTTGGTTGGTTTCCTGGGGTGGGTTCATAGGTGAGGGTGAAGTTGTATCCGCTTTCATCAAGTGCTTTCTGGTACGGGGGGGTTGCTTGGTCGAATTCAGCTTTGCTGGATGACAGCATCGATAGCCTTTTATTAATTCCGGTAGGTATTCTTTTCGTGGTGGTGGGTGGGTGGTTGCTGTCGTGGTGCACGTATTGGAGTGTTGTGTTGGGTTTCGTGAATGGTTGGTAGCTGTTATTTCTCAGGTTGAAAGTGACGTCGAGGAAGTTGACGGTTTGCTTGTTGGCTTCAATCGTGATCCGTAGGCCGTTTTCTTTGAAGATTTGGCATTTGCGCTTCTTGGTGTTCTCGCTGCTCCTTGGCGAGGCGCGGCACACTGCCAGTCCATCATCACGGTAAATACCAAGGTTCAGGTTGAGGCTAGCAAGCTGGGAGAGGAGGAAACTCCCAACGAGTTCGCACGTTTCTGCTCCACGGTATCGAGCACTATTCTCCGGATAATCCAATCAAGACATATATATATATATATATATATCAGAGGTGGGACCAAGTCATTGTTTTGCAAGTCACAAGTAGGTCTCAAGTCTTTGCCCTCGAGTCTCGAGTCAAGTCCCAAGTCAAGACAGGCAAGTTCCGAGTCAAGACTGGAAAGTCTCAAGTCAAGTCCCAAGTCCTGCATTTTGAGTTTCGAGTCATTTCAAGTCCTTTTAACCACAGACTAATACATTTACACAGATTGTGTATGCTTTTAAAACGCTGTATGTATTTACAGTATAATAAAAAAAATTGTGCTGACATTGCACTTCACTATTAACCAGTTATTTTAAACATTTAACTCATTCCTTTACAGATTGAACACATTTGAAAAAACAAGTGCAACTTTACTTATTTGCACAAAGGTGTTAACATTGTATTTCCATGGCATATAGCATTGGAAGTAGTTCCACAGCAGTTTCTATCCTGTTCTTACCTTATCTCATTGATCTCATATCATAATGTATGTGTTGATGTGTGCATACACATGAAAAATATAACAAATACATGAGCGGGCTTCACGGGGGCAGAGGGGTTAGTGCGTCTGCCTCACAATACGAAGTTCCTGCAGTCCTGGGTTCAAATCCAGGCTCAGGATCTTTCTGTGTGGAGTTTGCATGTTCTCCCCGTGAATGCGTGGGTTCCCTCCGGGTACTCCGGCTTTCTCCCACTTCCAAAGACATGCACCTGGGGATAGGTTGATTGGCAACACTAAATTGGCCCTAGTGTTTGAATGTGAGTGTGAATGTTGT
Source organism: Nerophis ophidion (assembly GCF_033978795.1). Taxonomy (NCBI): domain Eukaryota; kingdom Metazoa; phylum Chordata; class Actinopteri; order Syngnathiformes; family Syngnathidae; genus Nerophis; species Nerophis ophidion. Next base: position 52,385,579 of record NC_084616.1, read on the forward strand.
CTGTCTATCTTTGTTGGCCCTGCGATAAGTTGGCGACTTGTCCAGGGTGTACCCCGCTTTCCGCCCGATTGTAGCTGAGATAGGCGCCAGCGCCCCCCGCGACCCCAAAAGGGAATAAGCGGTAGAAAATGGATGGATGGATGGATGAAAATAACAAGGAACAGAGTTGTACTTTTTAGAATTCACGGCCCTATGGAAAATTAACCAGCCGCCACTGATTATGATGCATTCTCCTTTTAGGCAATTTATAAGACAATACTTTCTTAACAGTATAACTGTAACCAGGAATAAGTCTTCAAGTAACAATATTCAAATACTAACTTTGTAGGGTAAGACAGAATGTGTTTTTATTCTGAATCCAGTGGAACAGATTGGTGGTTTTAGCTGATATAAAGACTTTCAGGTGTTTATATACGTTTATGTTTAAGTTGGCAGACACTTTTATTCAAACCAACATACATGAATACTACATATAAAACAATCACCGTAAACATGATCATTTAAGGGAAGAATGTAATACAAAATATTAATACAAAGTGTCAAGACAGGATAAACTCTCTGCTGTTGCAGCAACAGAAATAGTCTATAAGATATATAAATATCTAATGTATTCATATTTTGTTTATGTAGGATATACACATGTATATATAAACTAATCATATTGTTTCTTTAACTTAAAAATAGCTGACCGTTTTTTCCCCCTTTTTGGGATTATTATTCCCAGTTTTGATCTTGGACGTCTAGTCACTTATAGCATATAAGAATATTCTATTATTGTTAAGCAAACTATGAACACGCCAAAAAATGTGTCCTTTATCATAGTTACACGTATGACAAAAGAGCGCGTGAATATTAGTGTCATTCAGTGAGGTAAAATTAATTAAATGCGCCGACAGTTCATTGGTCCTGACAAATGAATTGCACTGAGTGGAGGGGATCACCACTCCAAGATGGCGGCTGCGTGTCTTGTCTTGTCAGCGGCAGTAGGCAGGAGTGGTCGATTCTATGTCTCCTTATAAGATGTCTATGGTTATAACATTAGCAGTGAGTTTACAGCTTCACTGATTTAACTACACAGCAAATAAAAGTTACGTTACTTGGTCAATAAACGTTAGCTTACATTCAAAACTTACCCTTCTTTGTGCAACTTCAAATGTCGAACGAACATGGAAGTTGTTGCGTCTCTGTCTGTAATCTTCGAACGAACCGCATGCTTTGCATACGGCAATTCGTTTTTTGTTGACCAAGTCATAGTTTTTATACCCGAACAAAACTATTTTTGGCATAACTTTTCGTCACTGGCGTGTTGTTTGAGAGCTCTTTTTCGTTGGTTTTCATGCAATTTCATTGGCGGAATGCTGTGTGACGAGAATAACATGGATGTAATTTGATTGGGTGTTGTACTGACAGGTAGCGCGCACACTGTCATCGCACACACGGACAGATACGGAGCGCTCCTGAATAACTTTTTAATCGTTGGGTTTTGGGGAAAGTAGCAAGTCATGTCAAGTCAAAAGGCTCAAGTCCAAGTTAAAGTTAAAGTCTAAGTCCAGTTGCAAGTCTTTTTAAATGTTGTCAAGTCAAGTCTAAAGTCATCAAATTCATGACTCGAGTCTGACTCGAGTCCAAGTCATGTGACTCGAGTCCACACCTCTGATACATATATATATATATATATATATATATATATATATATATATATATATATATATATATATATGTATATATATGTATATATATACATATATATTGGGAAGGTGATTCTAAAGCCTTCATTCTAGCCTGATTTAGCCATTCCTTTACCAATGTTGACGTGTGTTTGGGGTCAGACCCAACCTCCGGGCTGATGACTTTAGGTTGTCCTGAAAAATTTGGAGGTAATCTTCCTTTTTCACTGTCCCATTTACTCTTTATAAAGCACCAGTTCCATTGGTAGCAAAACAGGCCCAGAGCATAACACTACCACCACCATGCTTGACGGCAGGGGTGGTGTTCATGGGATTAAATGCCTCACCTTTTGTCCTCCAAACATATTGGTGGGTATTGTGGTTAAACAGCTCAATGTTTGTTTCTTCTGACATTACATTAGAGGAAAGTCATGTGGTCAGATGAAATAAAAAATTAGCTGATTGGCTACAAGCAAATGTCTGTGTATAACATTTTTACCTTCACTCTTTTCCAGAATCTGTACTGTCTCCCCAATCTCCAGGACTAAGGCCTGACATGTTGGCGACCGGAAGTTACAGATAACTGTGCAGAAATGGAGAGAGAGAAAAAAATTAGAGATGAAGCAAGAATATTTGACAATAACAAAATAAGGTTAAAACAGCATGTTTGGGGATTAGTTTCAGGGGGAAAGCAATCACATGGTTTGATCAAAAGTTAAATACAAGCATCTTAACAGCTTAGTACAGTATAAACAACTCCCACCCTGAAGTGGGTCGCCATTTTAATAGGGAATTAATTTTTAAGCAGGCTGCAATATGAGCAATACTTTGTTAATTGAGCTTTTAGATTGGAGCCCACACAGGGAGTACGGCCAAGCAGGCTTTAGTTCTGAGTAAGCATTTGCATATTTGCATACATCTTACGTGCCACCTGATTTTGCAGCCTAATGCAGTCTTTGGCACTACATAGTAATGACTCCAATCCAAAATGAGAGCATAATTTGTCTTAAGGGGATACATGCTACAGTCGAGACATGATGCATACAGTAGACAGGCCTCAGTGAAGACAAACTTGTTTAATAATGTCGTCGCTCCGTCAACAGCGTTAAAAAACCCACAAACGGTGGCCCTTCAAGGAGCGCTTGCTGTGAATCATTATGCTAATGAACTAGCCATGGGACCCAGTGAGGGGGAGGAAGAAAAGGAGGGGCCCTGGCTCGGCTCTGCTGCTTGTTTCAGAGTAACGAGCGTTCGGGTCCTCTGCTTGGGTAACTATGGCAACAGACCAGCTACAAACTACAGGTTTTTTTTTCACTGTAACTGCTTCAGGGATGATGGCATTTTAAAATGGCAAGCTTGTAGATGCTGCAAGGCTGCACTGTAAGGTTTAAGTCAGGCAACGTCGTGTATTAAAGGTAGACAGGTTGAGCCCTTTGTTGGTCTCTGTTTGATGAAAAATGCAAAAGAAACTACACTCAGATGTTTTTTTTTTAATCTGCTAAGCCCACATCAGAGCAAGATAGGACAGTCGCGTTGGAGAGAGATGAAAGACTCAGGCTGTGTTTTCATAGTCCTCCTGCTGAAAACTTCCAAACTGTGCAAATACTGTGTCTGCAGTGCATTGGCAGCATAGACAGCAAAAGTCACATTCAAACACTACTCTAACACAGTGCTTATCCTGTTCCAATTTTTATTACATGAAAAAAAGAAATGTAGATCAATTTACATCAAATAATAACTTTATTAAAATATTTTTTAGTGAAAAAAAATGAATCTTTATTTAGATATAATATTTTTGGACCGACTCGAACCATTTGATGTTAAAAAGTAAGATTAAATAAACTCATAAAACGGCGTGGCGCAGTGGGAGAGGGGCCGTGCGCAACCCGAGGGTCCCTGGTTCAAATCCCACCTAGTACCAACCTCGTCACGTCCGTTGTGTCCTGAGCAAGACACTTCACCCTTGCTCCTGATGGGTGCTGGTTGGCGCCTTGCATGGCAGCTCCCTCCATCAGTGTGTGAATGTGTGTGTGAATGGGTAAATGTGGAAGTAGTGTCAAAGCGCTTTGAGTACCTTGAAGGTAGAAAAGCGCTATACAAGTACAACCCATTTATCATTTATTTATTTATTTAATAAATTCAATATATGAAACACTTTAACTTACAAAAAAAAAATTATTTAAACAATTTGTGTTTATTTTTTTCCAAATCAAAATGGCTGCTGTCATGATCCATGATTCATGTTTTGTTTAGTTATGTTCTGTTTGTTTTGGACTCCCTTAGTCCCTGTTTTGTTCGCCTTAGGGTTTGTTTTGGTTTCCATGGGGATTAATTGTGTTCACCTGGCTCTGGTCAGTGGTCGGCCTGCTCATCTGCTGTGGACCACTAATCAGAGAGCTATTTATTCACGCTGCACGCCACACTCGGTCTGGCTTCATTGTTTGTGTTACACGTCTGGAAAGATGGGCCAACTCTTTCTTTGTGCGACACATTTATTTTTCAGGATCAAATTGCAAAACAATTAACACAGCGTTACAACCGGAGCTTGATGCATCTGTTTTTTTTCATATCACGTACTGACTTACTTGACTGACTCTGGAGTTGGAAAATTTTACAAATATTCCAAATATATACATATACATACACATGTCATCACCATATCTACTATACATATACACACACACAAAAACGCTTTTTACTGTTTTTATCTACCTTGTTTGAATAATGTTTTTAATCACTGTTTAATAATATATGGATGGTATTTATATGTATCTATTGTATTTATCTATGTCATTTTATCATTACTTGTAGTCAATCGGGCTTCACGGTGGCAGAGGAGTTAGTGCGTCTGCCTCACAATACGAAGGTCCTGCAGTCCTGGGTTCAAATCCAGGCTCGGGATCTTTCTGTGTGGAGTTGGCATGTTCTCCCCGTGAATGCGTGGGTTCCCTCCGGGTACTCCGGCTTCCTCCCACTTCCACAGACATGCACCTGGGGGTAGGTTGATTGGCAACACTAAATTGGCCCTAGTGTGTGAATGTGAGTGTGAATGTTGTCTGTCTGTCTGTATTGGCCCTGCGATGAGGTGGCGACTTGTCCAGGGTGTACACCGCCTTCCGCCCAATTGTAGCTGAGATAGGCGCCAGCGCCCCCCGCGACCCCGAAAGGGAATAAGCGGTAGAAAATGGATGGATGGATGGATTGTAGTCAATCTACTATCCTATGTGCGACTGTCAGAGGTGGGTAGTAACGCGCTACATTTACTCCGTTACATTTACTTGAGTAACTTTTGGGATAAATTGTACTTCTACGAGTAGTTTTTATGCAACATACTTTTACTTTTACTTGAGTATATTTATAGAGAAGAAACGCTACTTTTACTCCGCTCCATTTATCTACATTCAGCTCGCTACTCACTACTTTTTTTTAATCGATCTATTAATGTTTTTTTTGGTTAATGACAGAGCTTCAAAGCAGGATCCACGCATGCCTGCGTTTCACCAATCACATGCAGTCACTGGTGACGTTGGACCAACAGAGCCAGACGGTCACATGACCGGACTTAAACAAGTTGAAAAATGTATTGGGGTGTTACCATTTAGTGGTCAATTGTACAGAATATGTACTGTACTGTGCGATCTAATAATAAAAGTTTCAATCAATCAAAAGTATAAAGGAAAAAAGACACTTTTCATTTCAACCGTAAATCCCGTCAAAAGCCTAAAGACTGATCGCACAGTTCCTGACTTCACAATAAAAGTGCCGCTCCATTGCGCCTGCGCTAACAAAATAAGAGTCTCCGAAAGCCAGCGCAAACAAGCCAGCAAGATAAGGAGTTTGCCGCCAATGTATTTCTTGTAAAGTGTATAAAAACGAATATGGAAGCTGGACAAATAAGATGGAAAAAACCAACGACTTTCATGTGGTATTAGACAGAAAAGAGGAACTTTTTTTCTCCTCCATTTGAAAACATGGACGTCTGATTCCAATCATTGCAAGTCATCAGAATCAGGTAATACACCAACTTATATTCTTGTCTTCATGAAAGATAGGAATCTATATGTTAAACATGCATGTATATTCATTAAAACACCTTCAACGTGTGAACAAAAACAGCAAAATAAATACATATGAATGATATACTGTATAGATAAATGTATGTATATATATATGATTTGTGTGCGTATAAATGATATGTGTGTGTATGTATATATATATATATATATATATATATATATATATATATATATATATATATGAGGTAGATCACCTCGACTTGGTCATTTAATAAGTAATTGATTAACGTTGAAAAACTTCTTGGAGTGTTACCATTTAGTGATCAATTGTACGGAATATGTACTGTACTGTGCAATCTACTAATACAAGTTTTAATTAATCAATCAATCAATCAATCAATCAATCAATCAAATCAATGAATGCCTACTGAGGCTATGGTGCTGTTAAGTTATTCAATCAATCAATCAATGTTTACTTATATAGCCCTAAATCACTAGTGTCCCAAAGGGCTGCACAAACCACAACACAAACCACTACGACATCCTCGGTAGGCCCACATAACGTCGGTGACAATGATGACTATGAGAACCTTGGAGAGGAGGAAAGCAATGGATGTCGAGCGGGTCTAACATGATACTGTGAGAGTTCAATCCATAATGGATCCGACACAGTCGCAAGAGTCCAGTCCAAAGCGGATCCAACACAGCAGCTAGAGTCCCGTTCACAGCGGAGCCAGCAGGAAGACATCCCAAGCGGAGGCGGATCAGCAGCGCAGAGATGTCCCCAGCCGATACACAGGCGAGCAGTACATGGCCACCGGATCGGACCGGACCCCCTCCACAAGGGAGAGTGGGACATAGGAGAAAAAGAAAAGAAACGGCAGATCAACTGGTCTAAAAATGGAGTCTATTTAAAGGCTAGAGTATACAAATGAGTTTTAAGGTGAGACTTAAACGCTTCTACTGAGGTGGCATCTCAAACTTTTACCGGGAGGGAATTCCAGAGTGCTGGAGCCCGAAATGAAAACGCTCTATAGCCCGCAGAATTTTTTTGGGCTTTGGGAATCACTAATAAGCCGGAGTCCTTTGAACGCAGATTTCTTGCCGGGACATATGGTACAATACAATCGGCAAGATAGGATGGAGCTAGACCGTGTAGTATTTTATACGTAAGTAGTAAAACCTTAAAGTCACATCTTAAGTGCACAGGAAGCCAGTGCAGGTGAGCCAGTACAGGCGTAATGTGATCAAAGTTTCTTGTTCTTGTCGAAAGTCTAGCAGCCGCATTTTGTACCAACTGTAATCTTTCAATGCTAGACATGGGGAGACCCGAAAATGATACGTTACAGTAGTCGAGGCGAGACGTAACAAACGCATGGATAATGATCTCAGCGTCTTTAGTGGACAGAATGGAGCGAATTTTAGCGATATTACGGAGATGAAAGAAGGCCGTTTTAGTAACGCTTTTAATGTGTGACTCAAAGGAGAGAGTTGGGTCAAAGATAACACCCAGATTCTTTACCGAGTCGCCTTGTTTAATTGTTTGGTTGTCAAATGTTAGAGTTGTATTATTAAATAGAGGTCGGTGTCTAGCAGGACCGATAATCAGCATTTCCGTTTTTTTGGTCTTGAGTTGCAAAAAGTTAGCGGACATCCATTGTTTAATTTCATTAAGACACGCCTCCAGCTGACTACAATCCGGCGTGTTGGTCAGCTTTAGGGGCATGTAGAGTTGGGTGTCATCAGCATAACAGTGAAAGCTAACACCGTATTTGCGTATGATGTCACCTAGCGGCAGCATGTAGATGCTGAAGAGTGCAGGGCCAAGGACCGAACCCTGGGGAACTCCACACGTTACCTTAACGTAGTCCAAGGTCACATTGTTATGGGAGACGCACTGCATCCTATCAGTAAGATAAGAGTTAAACCAAGACAGGGCTAAGTCTGACATACCAATTCGTGTTTTGATACGTTCTAATAAAATATTATGATCGACGGTATCGAAAGCAGCGCTAAAATCGAGGAGCAGCAACACAGATGACGCATCAGAATCCATCGTTAGCAATAGATCATTAGTCATTTTTGCGAGGGCTGTTTCCGTGGAGTGATTTGCCCTGAAACCGGATTGAAAGGTTTCACATAGATTGTTAGACGCTAAGTGTTCATTTAACTGCTCCGCAACAATTTTTTCGAGGATTTTTGAAATAAAGGGAAGGTGAGACACCGGTCGGTAGTTTACCATGAGGTCAGGTCTTTTAAGAAGAGGAGGAATAACCGCTTTTTTGAATGCTAGAGGAACAGTGCCCGAGGAAAGTGATAAGTTTATAATATTTAGGACTGATGGACCTAATAATACAAAGAGCTCCTTGATCAGTTTCCCAGGAAGTGGGTCAAGTAAACATGTTGTTTGTTTTATTCCATTTACACGTTGTAACAATTCCTCTAATGTTATTTCCTCAAAATGAGAGAAACTATTTTGGAGGGCAGTATCCGCCGTATATACAATCGTGTCAGTGTTAATAGAACCCAGTTGTAGCTGGGACGCATTGTCTTTAATCTCCTTTCTAATGACTTCAATTTTCTTACTAAAGAATTGCATAAAGTCATCAGCTGAGTGGGTGGAGCTACTGGAAGGAGTCCCTTGTTGGGTTAGCGATGCTACCGTACTAAACAAAAATTTAGGATCGTTTTTATTACGGTGAATGAGATTTGAGTAATAATTAGCTTTAGCTAAGGTAAGCATGCGTTTATAAGTTATTAAACCATCACTAAATGCTTGATGGTGCACCTCAAGTTTAGTCGTGCGCCATTTGCGTTCCAGCTTTCTGCATAATAATTTCTGAGCTCTAGTTTCTTCTGTAAACCACGGGGTGCGCTTTTTTGGAGCCTTTTTTAACTTTAGCGGTGCTATGTTATCAATGGTTTCGCGCAGGGCGTCGTTAAAGTTGTTAGTGAGGTTATCAATAGAGCCCACATACTTTGGGAATGGTGCCATTACCGAGGGCAGTAGGTCAGCAAGAGTTGTCGTTGTGGCCGTATTAATGTTGCGGCTGCTATAGCAGTTATTATTATTATTAGTTTGACGAACATGCGTCCGAACCTCGAATTTTATAAGGTAATGATCGGACAATACTTTAGTATACGGAAGTATCGTAACTTTGGAAACGGTGATACCCCTGACAAGCACTAGGTCTATCGTATTACCGTTGCGATGCGTGGGTTTATCTATTATTTGTGTAAGACCACAGCTATCAATTATAGTCTGGAGCGCTACGCACGGTGGGTCCGATGGGGTATTCATATGGATACTAAAGTCCCCCATTATGATTATATTATCGGAGTGTGTCACTAGACCAGCAACAAACTCTGAGAATTCATTGATAAAGTCCGAATAGGGGCCTGGGGGGCGGTAGATAACAGCCAGGTGTAGAGGCAGCAGTGTGACAGACCTCATAGTAAGCACCTCAAACGATTTATATTTATTATTTATGTTAGGACTAAGGTTAAAGTTTTCGTTGTATATTAGTGCGACCCCCCCACCCCTTTTAAGAGGACAGGCAATATGCGCATGTGTAAAGTTAGGAGGACATGCCTCATTTAGCGCAAAAAAGTCGTTTGGTTTAAGCCAGGTTTCGCTGAGACCGATGACGTTAAGATTGTTGTCTCTGATTATATCATTAACTAACAACGTTTTGGAAGACAATGATCTTATGTTTAAAAAAACTATATTATAGGTAGTGGGCTGTTTTAGGGAATTTTTGATCAAATTATCCGTTGTAGCAATATTAATAATGTTGTGTTTATTATGCCCAGTGCATTTAGTATAATTACGTCCATATCTAGGAATTGATACGACGGGAATTTTCCGATTGTTAGTTTGTTGCTTTGATAAACTGCACGCATCATAGTTTGCCAACTCAGTAGGACGCATGTTCCGATTGTTTGTTTGTTGCTTTGATAAACTGCACGCATCATAGTTTGCCACCTCAGTAGAACACATGTCCAACTCTGAAACAATCAAAGCAGAAAAAACTTGTTCTAATTTAACTGACTCCTTACCCAGACCAGTAGTCTTGCATCTTCCATTTAAATCCGGCTTCAGGATGGAGGGAAGTGGTGTTCTGTGGGGATTAGCCTTCTGCTTTGTTTTTAGCCCCGCTCGGCATCCGCGTTTCCGATCACACCACTGGTGTCTGCTCCGTAGATGGCCCCCGCTGCTACTTTACTCCGCTGCTTCACAGGCCGCTGGATGTAGCCGGCGAAGTATTCCCGTGCTAGTTAACAGGTCTAGCAAGCACGCGTCTATCAGTCCAAAACGGCCCGATATGTCCACATCCAGAAGTGTCTGGTGGTCGTACGTGATCACGGAGTGACCACGATTTGAGCCAGCCATAAAGTTTGTAGAATTGTCCGGTATTTCTGCCAAATGTTCCATATTTAGCAAGAGCTCGTCGATGTCGCAGACCTTCCAGGAACCGCCATCTTGGATACTTGTGGCTCAATGTGCCGTTTTTTTTATTTTATTTTAATGTACAATTATTTAATATATATTATTGTTTTAGTTGCTTAAGAGATATCCCTGCCTCTGAATTTGCTCATTTCTATGTTTATGTTTTTGTGCATTATTTGTTGCCGTAATCAGGTTACTCATCAGTTACTCATTACTTGAGTAGTTTTTTCACAACATACTTTTTACTTTTACTCAAGTAAATATTTGGGTGACTACTCCTTACTTTTACTTGAATAATAAATCTCTAAAGTAACAGTATTCTTACTTGAGTACAATTTCTGGCTAATCTACCCACCTCTGGCGACTGTACATCTACTGCCTTAGCACACGCTAACTGTAGTTCAGCTTTGGCACACCTATCTGGTGTGCTTATGATCAACACAACACTCAAAAGTTCGTTTAGCATGTCCTTGTAACATAAATGGTATTTAAAACCCTATTTTCGAATATCTCTGAGGATTTATGTCGTGAACTTACTCTTAAACTAAAGCTAACTGTATTTTACTTCGTCGCCGTGGTTACCGTCGGACCGACGTCCGCCATCTTAGAAAATAACCCTGCATGTGACTGTCTTTAGCTCATAAAATTAACAAAACAAACCTTAGCTCAACATTGCTTGCTCTAAAAAGTACAGAATAAATTATACTACTGTTTGTATGTGTTATATGCAAACCAGCTTACCTGCAAAACAATTAACACAGCGTTACAACCGGAGCTTGATGCATCTGTTTTTTTCATATCACTACTGACAGACTTATTCTACAGTGCCAGGTACTGATACCAATGGCACCAAGCGCCCTTTGCTGGTGAAACTAAATATCGCATGCTGCATAGAAATACATAGAAAACCCTGACGTCACAAAAAAATTGGTTTATAAACAGTTTTTTAAATCGAGTTTTCTGACCTTAAATAGTTTTTAATTGGGGGCAACTATTTTAATCCAAATAAATCACTAAGTGCCACATTTGCATTCGCAACAGCTACGCTGGTATTCTAGTTTCCGAGTTCATGATTCCAGTGCTAAGCGGTTACCTTAGCTTCTATGATTCCTGTGCTAAGTAAGTTACCTTAGTTTCCCATGTGATCAGCACGCATCCCTTTTGTTTTGTTTTTGTCTGTTTGAATTTACGATGTATGATTTATAAGAAATAAATCATCACCAACCTGCACGCTTTTGTCCGCAGTTGTCCGGAGTTGTCCGTCTGCATCCCCAGGGAACAAACCCGGCGTTAAGATGAGACCCCCACGCAACAGGCTGCAATGAGCACATTTTGTACAGCCAGCACAACTATTTGAGGCACTGCTTTAATATAATTTGTGTGTTAGCATCAGGGATGCAGCCATTAATTATTTTAGTAATCAAGAAATCTAGCAATTAGTTTGATGGAATAATCAATTAATTGGATAAAATACACTTTATAGCCTTAATGTGTATTGTAGGAAAAATGTTGTTTAAATGTTTTCTGCTTGCTATAACTTTATTTTTTTCCTTCAAAAAAATGCAACCATCAACGTTGAAATTGCATTAATGAAAAAATTAACTCCACTGTTAACTGCCACACAGATCACATCACACACACCACAATGGCTCTCTTGCAGCAGCCTATGAAAACTAATGCCCTCATACTTAAAGTTCTGGACAATCCATGCGGTCACAACGTTATATTTTTTTCATTAATCAAAGCAAGAGAATATGGATCAAAGCTATTTTTCAAATCAATTGTTTTATTACCATATTCATTACTATTCAATATGCGTTACTGTAGTCAGACCGATGTGATGGGACACAAGTAAGGGATTTTATTTTTTTTGTTTCATTGCCATGCAAGTCTTAGTGTTCTATTGCTGTGGATTTTAATTCCATGTTTTTACTTTTTAGAATTTGATTATATTGTTAATTGCATGTTTTTACACTTTAAAATTTGATTGTATTTTTAATTGCATGTTTTTACATTTTAGAATTTGGTTGTCTTTTTAATTGCATGTTTTTATTCCATGTGAACTTTGCTGACATTTTAAAACATTGCCTCTTTTAGCTGGTTGCCCCTAACAACCAAAGTGCCCAATCCAACGGCACGGGAAATTGGACGCACTTGTGGAGCATTTGGACTGCACGTTTAAAACGAGCGACAGGAGGAGGAAGAAGGAAAACCAAAGAGGGTCGACAGAGGGAATCGACAGGCTTTGCCAGGAGCGGGAAATAATCGAAAGGCTTTGCCAGGAGCGGGAAATAATCGAAAGGCTTTGCCGAGAGCGACCGGGTAGACGCATGCAGGCTGGGAAGGAACCTCCGGACCACACAGTAGACCCCGCAGGCTACCGGAACGAACCCCAAGACGTCCACAACCGTGAATTGTGGATCTGTGGGGACATCCAACTGCCTTGGGCTATGGGCTTGGGGGCTCGTGCCTCGTACGCTGGCTGTGTGGTTCTGTGGACAGGGGGCGATTTGGACCCAGGGACCTGCGGCGACCCCCGGAAGCGACCAAGAGGCGGAGCGGGACAGGTACGGCCACATAGGTCCTGTGAGTGACCAAAGACTGGCGAGGAGAGTGGGCGTACCCAATTCGTTGACGCGGAACTTCAGCAAAGCCAGGGTTCCCTGCCTTGCGTGTAAGTGTTACGTCAGCCCGGATAATGTTTCCTTGGTTTTAGATTATTTTATCCCCGTGGCCTGCCTCCATTTTAATTGTGTGTGCAGGAAGAAGCCGTGGAAGTGGACGGAGCCAGGACATGGACCCACTATGTCTGTCGTGACTGTACCCTCACCTATTGGTTACCAATTGGTATTTTTAGTGGTGACAACTTGACCATTTTTAATGTATATTGTAGCAGCTGCTACGGGGTGTTAGCGAATGGATTTGGCCGGGGGGCGGGACTTCCGGGAAGATATAGGGAAGTGACGTTGTTGATAGAGTGTGTGTGTTCGAGTTGCCTGGGAAGTCGGCTGGAAAGACACATGAGTGCTGTTGTATGGTTGTTTTGCATCTTGTGCAATAAAGATACGATAAAACGGAGAAGTTGTATGAGCCTGCATTCCTGGGATTATTACACTGGTGTCAGAAATAAAACGGCGAGTTCGAAGGAGACTTTGTCGCGGTAGGGACGCATTAGCCAGTTAGCTTCAGTCTGTGAGCTAGCTAGGACCGCTAGCCGTTTATCATGTTTAGCTCCGGTGAAAGGAAGTATAAAGTGGAGCGGGATGACGCTGTTTTGGAGCGGGTGACTGTCGAACAGCCACGCTACTGCTCGCACACTAGCGGCTCGTCGACCCGTGAAGATGTAAAGTTGCCGCCGCCGCCAGCAACTTCCCCACACGGCGCGGCCCCCCCACCGTCTGCTGCATCAGTGAAGACGCCAAAATTTACCGGTGGATCGGATTGGGAGGCGTTCCACGCTCAATTTGAACTGTTGGCAGACGCTAGAAGGTGGGAAGCAAAGGACAAAGCATTGCAATTGGCTTTGTGTCTAGAGGGAGAGGCTCTTTCGTGCCTCCTGCTGCTGGATCCCGAACAGCAGCGATGCTACGCAGCCCTGGTGGGGGCGCTCAAGAGGAGGTTTGGGAGATGGTCTCAGCCAGCACTTCTAAAAACTGAACTGAGAGGGAGGTGCAGGAAGCCTGGCGAGCCACTCCGGGGGCTCGCTAATGACATTGAGGGCCAGGTGCGCCGTGCATATGGTCACCTGCCTGCTGAGGCACGAAACGAACTCGCAACTGACCTCTTTGTTGGAGCCATTACTCCTCCTGACCTGCGCGTGCAAGTGCAGCTTCAGCACCCGAGGTCCCTGCAGGAGGCACTGGAAGCTACTGTTGAGAGGGAGATGCTGGGAAGTGCTGCTGCAGCTGGGGAACTGGAAATGAAACCCCATCCAGTGAGGGCGGTGTGGTCACACCCGTCTGGTGACATGGCGCCGGCTTGGGCGACAGAAATTACCGAACTACTGAGGGCGGTGACTCTGCAAAATCAACGTGGCCCGTGCCCCATGCAGGTCTGCTGCGGATGTGGCCAACCTGGGCACTTTCGCAGGGAGTGCCCTGCCACTCGTCGTGAGCCGGGAAACGGCGCCGGGCCCGCATAGTCGGGGGTATGCGGGCCCCTACGGCCACCACGAATCCTGACTCGCCAGCACACGCTCGTCAGGCAGGGGAGGGAGCCCGTCAGCACAGCCAGGGGGGAGGAGCTCCATTTTCCCCCAGAAGCAGACGACGACTCCCCTTCTTCTACTCCTCGCTTTCTGGCAACCGGAGGAGCCCAGCGGCACAGCCAGGGGGGAGGGGCTCCGTCCCCCCCAGAAGCAGACGACAGCAGTGTGCCACCAATGGCGGTGGGCTGGACTCGAGGGGGCCCCAAGGGAAGGGGCTCCTGCCACGTTGCTGTCTCTGTCCAGGGGGTGCCTACCGCGGGCCTGGTGGACACAGGGTCATCAGTAACGCTGGTAAGACCAGATGTTCTGCCCAGCAGTACACCACTTGAGCCTACAGCAGTACAGCTCCGCACAGTCACTGGCCAGCTTGCTCCTATGGTGGGGAAGGGGTTCCTGTGGTTGTGTGTTTGGGGAAAAAGGCCGCCATCTAGTTTGGGTGGCAGACGTGCAAGACTGCTGCATCTTAGGGCTGGACTTCCTCCAAGTCACTGGGTGCCTGCTAGACATGGGGAGGGGTACACTTAACTTCCCGGGGGGCCCAACAGTTGCCATGGGTACCCTAGTTCCCGGTCCCCTTCCTGTTTCACCGCATGCCTCTGCATTCTGGTTGCCTCACACCCCACCAAGTTACTACTCCTGCCCTCACCCTGTCTCCCTTCAGCTAATGAGGGGGGAGACAGAGCTGTTTACTACCCGGGGATGCCAGCCCCGGGCAGCCCCGGCCACATCCCCTCGCCCACCGCCGGGCCCCCCGGTCATAGGAGGAGGGGTGTGGAGAGAAGAGTACGGAGACCTGGAAAAACAGCAACAAGAACAGCTGAAACAGCTGCTGATGGAATTTCAGGGCAGCTTTGCAACAAATGAGAGTGAAGTGGGAAGAACCCACCTGGCAGAGCATGTAATAGACACTGGCTTGGCGCGGCCCATCAAGTGTCACGCGCGCCGCATCCCCCTCGCTCGGCAGCAGGTATGCGACAAGGCCGTGGATGACATGCTGTGGGCCGACTTTATTGAGCCGTCTGAGAGCCCCTGGGCGGCACCTGTGGTCATGGCCGCGAAGAAGAAGGCTGATGATTGTCGATTCTGTGTAGATTACAGACGGTTGAACGAAGTGACCACAAAGGACTCTTACCCCCTACCCCGTATTGATGAGTCCCTGGACCTAGTTTCCGGCCCTTCATGGTTCACCACTCTGGACCTTAAGAGCGGATATTACCAAGTACCCCTTTCTCCCGAATCTCGCCCTAAATCCGCCTTCTGTACTGGCCGGGGCTTGTGGCAATTCAAAGTCCTTAGTTTTGGGCTCTGTAATGCACCTGCCACTTTTGCCCGGCTTATGGACAAAGTACTGGCTGGTATTCCACGCCAAGAGTGCCTGGTATACCTGGACGACATCCTGGTACACGGGCGTTCTTTCGAAGCAGCTTTGGAGTCCTTGAGGAGAGTCCTGGAGAGGATTCGAGCAGCGGGCCTTAAACTGCACCCTGAGAAATGCAGTTTCATGCGACGAGAAGTAACCTTCTTGGGACATGAGCTGGGTGCCGATGGCATTGGCGCCATGGGTGAGAAAGTGCGGGCCGTGAGGGACTGGCCCGCCCCTCGAGACCAAGGACAGCTGAAGAGCTTCATTGGGCTTGCCTCTTATTACCGGAGGCACGTGCGGGGTTTTGCTACAATCGCCGCGCCCCTATACCGTTTTCTGGAAAGAGGCAAAGACTTTGTGTGATCCGAAGGGTGCCAGGAGGCATTCTGGGGGTTGAAACGGGGCCTGTGTGAGACCCCGGTACTCGCCCCACCTGACCTCGCTCTGCCCTTCTTATTGGACACTGATGCCAGCGGAGTGGGGGTGGGGGGTGTACTTGCACAGCCGTGGCAGGAAGCGGACAGGGTTGTGGCATACTTCAGTCAGAAACTCACAAAGTCGGAGCGTAATTACTGCGTCACCCGCCGAGAACTGCTGGCCGTGGTGCTCTCTATCAGACACTTTAAATACTACCTGTGTGGCCTCCCCTTTGTGATTAGGACTGACCACTCTGCCCTCCAGTGGCTAATGACTTTCTGGGAGCCGGAGGGGCAGGTTGCCAGGTGGTTGGAAGAGCTAAAAGGATACGACTTTAAAATAGAACATCGGCCGGGCGCTCGCCACTCCAACGCCGACGCACTCTCTCGCCGGCCGTGTGCAGCAGACGGATGTCGTTACTGCGAGCGCAGGGAAGCTCGGGAACAAGAGCGGCGGGCGGAAGGCGCTGAGGGTGTGGCCGTCAGTCAGGCTGATAACGTTGCCTGCAGGGAACTACAGACTGTGACGAACACTGATTGGAGGCACGCACAGGAGGGTGACACAGACCTCCATCCTGTCTTGCAGTGGGTAGAGGCTGGGCAGCGCCCGCCTTGGGAGGCGGTGGCACCATTCTCCAAGGCTACCAAGGGACTTTGGGCCATGTTTGACTCACTGCGGGTGTCCCAAGGCGTGCTGCAGCGGGCATTTAAGGCCGCGGCCACGGGTGAAGAACAGTGGCAGGTGGTGGTGCCAAAGGGACTGCAAGGGGCGGTGCTTAGGGCAGTGCATGGGGAAGGTGGGTCTGGACATTTCGGGGTCGCCAAAACACTTAAGCGGCTGCGACAGGGGTCCTATTGGG
Organism: Nerophis ophidion; assembly: GCF_033978795.1. Taxonomy (NCBI): domain Eukaryota; kingdom Metazoa; phylum Chordata; class Actinopteri; order Syngnathiformes; family Syngnathidae; genus Nerophis; species Nerophis ophidion. The sequence continues at coordinate 52,402,558 of NC_084616.1, forward strand.
GTCGGCAGAAGAGAGATGTGGATGATTTCTGCCGCCGCTGCGACCCCTGCGTTGCCCGCAAAGGCCCCACTGGGCGCTCACAGGCGCCGCTCCAACAGTTCCCAGTGGGGTGCCCCATGGACAGGGTGGGGATTGACATCACGGGGCCGTACCCATGGTCGGACAAGGGGAACCGCTATGTCCTTTCCGCCATTGACTATTTTACAAAATGGCCAGAGGCATACGCCATTCCCAACCAGGAGGCAGAGACCATTGCTGATGCCCTGGTGGGGGGCATGATAAGTCGGTTTGGCGTTATGGCGTCTCTGCACAGTGACCGGGGCACGAACTTTGAGTCCCGGGTGTTTTCCGCCTTGTGCGAGCGCCTGGGCATCCACAAAACCCGCACTACCCCATTGCACCCTCAGAGTGATGGGTTGGTGGAGCGTTTCCACCGCAACCTGGGAGACCAGCTCGCCATTGTCACCTCCCGCCACCAGCGTGACTGGGACGAACACCTACCGCTGGTGCTGATGGCGTGTCGCTCTGCTGTCCAGGAATCCACGGAGTGCACACCGGCGCTTCTCATGCTAGGGAGAGAGATGCGCACACCAGCAGAGCTGGCCTTTGGCCGCCCTCCTGATGCCCCGGCCTTCGCTGCAGGACCAGAGTACGCCAGGAAATTACAGGACCGGCTGGACTCAGCCCACAGTTTAGCTCGGGAGCGGCTGCAGGAAGCTGGTGTGAAACAAAAGCGCTACTATGACATGACGACCCGAGGGAGGGACTTCGTGCCAGGCGAGTTGGTCTGGGTTTACAACCCGATTCGGAAGAAGGGCCGTAGTCCCAAGCTGGACAGTAAATGGACAGGGCCCTGTAGGATACTCCAGAAGCTGGGAGAGGTTGTGTATCGTGTCCAGCTGCCCCCCCGGGGAAGGAAAGTGGCCCTCCACAGAGACAGACTAGCCCCCTACCGGGGGGGGGTCCCCCTTCCCCTGCCTCGGATACACAGGTGACCTCTCCCTTGCCCAACCAGCCCGTTCCCAATACCCCGCTTATGCCCCAGGGAGAACCAATTTCCCCTCCCCTTGTGTCCCCCGCCCCTTCCAGCTCCCTCCCGAGGACTGGCCCACCTGACCCAGTTGTCCCATTCCTGGGGACTGGAAGGGAGCGGCCGAGGCGAAAAAAGAGGCCTCCGGACCGCTTGCAAGACTTTGTGGTGTCCTTAGACTAGGGAAAATGGGGTGGGGGTGTTGTAAACCTGTTTTGTGTGATGTAAAGGTTACGTTGTCTACATTGTTTTGTTTGCACTAATGTGTTGCTCTGATTTACATGCTGTTGTGATGTCACCAAATGTTGCCTTACGTGTCAGTCCTCGAGGGCGAGGATTTTTTGTAAGGGGGGGTGGTGTAGCGGCTGCTACGGGGTGTTAGCGAATGGCTTTGGCCGAGGGGCGGGACTTCCGGGAAGATATAGGGAAGTGACGTTGTTGATAGAGTGTGTGTGTTTGAGTTGCCCGGGAAGTCGGCTGGAAAGACACGAGTGCTGTTGTATGGTTGTTTTACATCTTGTGCAATAAAGATACGATAAAACGGAGTTGTATGAGCCTGCATTCCTGGGATTATTACAATATTGTAATAAATTGCGAACGAGTATAATCATATTTCCTTATTTTGGGACAGCTGCTCTCACTACATAGGGTTCTTAATATATATATTGGTTTCAAGCAACGTTTTTATTGGATTTTGATATTCCACCACTCTGGTCCATCACACGTACTGTGCTTCAACATACGGGTATTTGCATGGTGTGTGTGGACCTCAAAATGGCACCTTTGAGGAAAAATATTATCTGGCGTTGTTTCTTAATATTATGCAAAAAACAACTTTTCTTATCTATTTGTACTTGCTGATGTGTATTTGGGATCGCCATAATTATTGTAAAGTTGTGTGCTGCGCCATTGAAGTCCGCGCCGACTACGTTGTCAATGAGCGCCTTTTTTTTTTCTTGTTGTAGGGCATTTATCATCCTCAGTACTGTTGCCATTTCTAATCAAATGTAGTGTACAGTTTTTAACTTGTATCCGTAAGTAGACTCGCTATGGAAGCGCTAAAAACTACCGGTACAACAAAGATGACTGGGAGAAGACGCTGCTGTAGTGGAGTCACGCAAATAAGACCACCCACAAAACGGCGCATTAATCACAAATTCTGCTCAGGTATTCATTTAACAATATGTTTATCATTATTGTTGTAGTTTTCAGTGGTTTTGTAGTACTTTCAAATATTTTATGTACACATTTATCGCTATGATGCAGTGTACCATCATTGCATACTAAAAGTGCATAAATAAACATAGGTTAATCAAAAGTAAGGTTAATTACCTTTGTCAAAGCATGATTGCACCAAAAATATGCAATGTATTTACATTTATTAAAATTGCGGACTATATTGACGTTAAAAAAAACAAAAAACTAAGCTTGTAAAATACCCACATGACTGAGGGTACAATGTCTAAGATGCGCTTTTCTTTTTTTTTTTTAAATGCTACTTTTTTTCCAAATGATTGGTGGTTCACTGCACTGAATAATTATCTCTTTACCCTTTCCCATAACACGGCGAATGGGGAAAAAATATTTGGTCCATAAAAAGGATTTGCATTCTTTCTATCATAGCAAAAATGCATGAGTCTGATCTTCATCCAGGGATATACAGTAGTTTCTAATACGTTCTAGAAGTTCGAAGTTGACCCTTTGGGGGAAAAAAGTATTCATCCCATTCTGCATTGAAGTGGACAGTTTTAGCTTCCTTTTTTCTTTAAGTCCTCTACTAACTTGTATACTCTTTGGATAACATTAATTGGAGGCAAACTCCGTAGCTTGGTTCGTCCCAGTTAAGTCATTTTGCAGGCAGAGAGGATGTAGCGTGCAGTGCTTCAATTGTGAAGGCCACAACTCTGTGGCTGTTTTTTGGGCTTTTGACTGCGATTGAGTTGTGTTGGAGAGATGAGGCTTTGTTCAAATGGGCGATATAGCCCGGTTGGTAGAATGGCTGTGCCAGCAACTTGAGGATTCCAGGTTTGATCCCCGCTTCTGCCATCCTAGTTACTGCTGTTGTGTCCTTGGGCAATACACTTTACCCACCTGCTCCCAGTGCCACCCACACTGGTTTAAACATGTAACTTTGTTATTGGGTTTCACTATGTAAAGCGCTTTGAGTCACTAGAGAAAAGTGCTTTATAAATATAATTCACACAATTCACATTTGAAAAATGGCTAATACCTGAAATAATTGCAAAAAAAAGTGTCTCTTGAGTTCCTGGGTGAGCCCTTTTCTTGCACCACATCCACGGCCATCTTGCAAGACCCCCAGTACATGAAAAATGTCTACGTGACTGTAGATGATAACCTAACTTGTTAATGCTATGCAATAAAAGCTTTGAGAAATTGGTATATTCCTTCTCGTTGGCCAGGAAATTGCTGAATCCAAAGTGTGCCCGAATATTTGCCTACAGCGGAGATGGGGATGACTGTATTTCTTTCTCCTTGATGCAGAAACATTACGGACATCTGAAGCTAGCTCATTAACTTTAGCAACGTGTCAAATCTTTTGCCTTCTAGGACAAAACACTACAGAGGCTGGTACCTGTGAAAATGCGCAACAAATAAAGGTGAAGATAACTTGACTTTTTTTTTTTAATCAATATTGAAAAAGTTTGATTGCTTCACAATCGTAATAAATAAGAATTATGAATCAGATGTGAATGCATTTTTTCGGCAGCCTTAAAGTCTATAGAGTTCCTCAACAAATTTTACTTTTAACAAGGATATAGCAACAAGTCTTTGCACTTCATCAAGCTGAATCTGCTTCACAATACGAAGGTCCTGAGTAGTCCTGAGTTCAATCCCGGGCTCGGGATCTTTCGGTGCGGAGTTTGCATGTTCTCCCCGTGACTGCGTGGATTCCCTCCGGGTACTCCGACTTCCTCCCACCTCCAAAGACATGCACCTGGGATAGGTTGATTGGCAACACTAAATTGGCCCTTGTGTGTGAATGTGAGTGTAAATGTTGTCTATCTGTGTTGGCCCTGCGATGAGGTGGCGACTTGTCCAGGGTGTACACCGCCTTCCACCCGATTGTAGCTGAGGTAGGCTCCAGCGCCCCCCGCGACCCAGAAGGGAATAAGCAGTAGAAAATGGATGGATAGATAAAGCCTGAAATCACTTGTAGTCCCAAGGAAATGGTTTAAAGTTGACCCAGCATATTCATTAATAAATATGTTATTGTAACTAAAATGTAAAGTGGGTCAATTGTAATACCTCCAGGGGAGGAAAAGTGCTCAAAACCAAAGGTATTCAAACCGTGGACCAACTTTTTGTAAAAAATATGCATTTTAAAAATATAAATAAAAGTAGAGAAATACTTATTCAACATCAAATATTTTCAACTTAAGTTGGGGCACATAACACACTTGTACATCCTCTTATCTTAAAGTCGGAAATTGCCACAGGTATGAATAATTTTGGGCTTGACTGTAAAGTATGAAACCAGGAGAAGATGTTTTCTCCAAAATCAATTCACTCAAGATATTCCAGCAGGAACATGCTTTGACAAGCCATGATGTGTTAAGGCATGTTTTGTAAGTATAATGAGGTATTCTGGTGTTTTAAGAGTACTTCCACCGTTCGCATTTTGTTGCACGTGTCTTGGCATGTAATCTCCAAAAATACCGTGATCGACTGTATTTGTTTCGGACATTCTTAGCAATTATATTGAGAAACATCATATGTTTACATTTGCCCTATTCAACATGTCCAAAAAGGAGTACAAAGAAGCAGAGCTGATCAAATTATATGCATCTGTGCCTGTCTCAGTAAGTAATAGAGGATGGCGTAGTGGGTAGAGCGGCCGTGCAAGAACCCTGAGAGTTGCAGGTTCGCTTCCCACCTTTTGACATCAAAGTCGCTGCCGTTGTGTCCTTGGGCAGGACACTTCACCCTTTGCCCCCGGTGCCACTCACACTGGTGAATGGAGGATGAATGAATGATAGGTGGTGGTCGGAGGGGCCGTAGGCGCAAACTGGCAGCCACGCTTCCGTCAATCTACCCCAGGGCAGCTGTGGCTACAGATGTAGCTTACCACCACCAGGTGTGAATGAATGATGGGTTCCCACTTCTCTGTAAGCGCTTTGAGTATATAACAATAGAAAAGCGCGATATAAATCTGATCCATTATTATTATTATTAGGATGTACATTGAAAAATGGAATGTAGACAAACATAATTAACATATTAAACATGAATAAAAACACTGACAGAAACATTGTAAGAAGTTACAGAAATTCAGAATAAATTATATTATGTTATGATTCTTAATGTTTCTGTTCTTCCTCGTGAATACCATATGTTGAGGTCATTAGAGACAACAATCTTAACGTCATTGGTCTCAGGAAACTTGGCTAAAAGCAGATTATTTTTTTTCCGCTTACAGGGCATCTCCTATAGGAGTGCACATATTGCCCGTCCCCTTAATAGGGGTGGAGGGGTCACACTAATATCCAATGAAAACCTTAACCTGTATTTATAATTCTCTGTTCAAAAAGAGACTGCAAGGGCTACAAGTTTAAAAAAAATATTAAACAAAATACCTTTTGGTCAAAAGGGAAATGTAAGAAAGGCAGTTTTATTGAAAATAAAAATACTAGCTTAAAATATTTAGGACACACAATTTTCTAAATAAAATTGTCAAACACAGCAAACCACATGGTGTTTTGTAAAAGTTGACACGACAGAAATGATCAACACTTTATTTTGAAACCTGTTTGTACACAGAAAAGAGCTTAATTTAATGACAGTGCAGTATGTTTTGGGATAAACACTTCCATTAGTGACTACCGCAGCTGAGTGATACTGGGGCTTTTATGGGATGATTGAGGGGAATGCATAACTAGTGTACCTGGTGTGTCATAGTTAAACGGTCTGTTCAGATTAAAAAACATGCAACTGCATCGTATTAGCAAACAACAACATTACTGGCAGTTTAAAATATATCCGTGTAACATTTATTGCACATATTCCCTACAATGGGCTGTCCTGTTTCCTGTTCTTTCTGCAATATATTTATAATGCATGTGTCTTCATACATATTCATTTAGTATTTCAAATGTTAGAAGGAGTAGCCATGAAAAATGCTTTCCTGGTCTAACTTGTGAAAATAGAGCACGCATGGTGGCGCGACCTTGCTTGAGGACCGGTGAAACCCACACTGCCAACCTGACTGTACAGCAGCCCTCAGGGGAAGGAATGCAGAGGAAGGTGAGATGACATCAAAAAGCTACAGTAAACACTATAACAGCCTTTAAATGGACTACTGGGATTTTTTGGAAGAACATTTTGTTAAAGGGGACATAGTCTGTTAACTTTGGAACTGAAATCTACTGAATTTATTTTTGAAGTATTATTAATTGCATCCATTTTATATACTGCTTGTAATCATTGAGGTTGAGGGGGTGCTGGAGCCTCTCCCAGCTGTTTTGGGCACGAGGCAGGGTACACCCTGTACTGGTAGGCAGTCCATCACAGAGCATAAATAGACAAACAACACAACTGAATTCCTTGCCAAGATGTTCACACCAGGATTCAAACCCAGATCTCCTGAATGTGAGGCTGACACGCTAACCTCTACTGTTCTACTGTTCTGTTTTTTGTTTTTTAGGGGTTCGTTCATCCATCCATTTTTTACCACTTATCCATTTCGGGGTCGCTGGAGCCTATCTCAGCTGCAATCGGGCGTTAGGCGAGTTGTACCCTGGACAAGTCGCCACCTCATCGCAGGGCCAACGCAGATTGATTCTTTTTTTCAAAAAAGTGCCAACAAATTCAAATATAATGTGGCCAGAATATAAATAAATAAATGATAAATGGGTTGTACTTGTATAGCGCTTTTCTACCTTCAAGGTAGTAAAAGCGCTTTGACACTACTTCCACATTTACCCATTCACACACACATTCACACACTGATGGAGGGAGCTGCCATGCAAGGCGCTAACCAGCACCCATCAGAGGCAAGGGTGAAGTGTCTTGCTCAGGACACAACGGACGTGACGATGTTGGTACTAGGTGGGGATTGAACCAGCAACCCTCGGGTTGCGCACGGCCACTCTTCCACTGCGCCACGCCGCCTCCATATGAATATGAATTCAAATAGTCATATAACCTCTCATAATCCACCTAAATAAAAAGGGACATGCGGTAGTAAATGGCTATATGGATGGATTATTATAATTCTGTCAGGTTTTCCTTCACTTCAAACTATAAAATTGTCTCTTTTTTTCTTTCTTTCTTTCTTGCTGTTTATGGAATAGGGGTAAGACAAGATGCGCTCTGATTCTTCTCACTCCTTTTGGACAATTAATACATTGAGCAAAATGTGGGATTGTAAAGTTTATTTTTTTACATATTTCAAATAAAAAATGATTGATTTGAAAATTGATTAAAGGAGAGCTAAGCTGATGCACATATAATTATCAGCTGTGGGTACTGCGACTCATAATATTATTATCAACATGATTATATGATTACTTGTGCAACTCCTGGAGTTAAGTAATGGCTTTTTAAAAACAATGGCGCCTCTGTTTTTAACTTTAATGGAGGGCCTTTGAACGCACCACACTTATGTGCAATGAGATGCCAAAGTTAAATGAGAATAAAACTTACTGCGATACTGCCACAAGTAGATTTTGTTTTACCTTTCTTCAACCACCACTCCTTGTTTCTGTCACGGTGGGGGTCGCATGTTAATGCACGGATCGTTTTCCCAGGATGCAGATGGAACTCCGGAGGCAGTGTGCAGGTAATACAATGATTTATTTACCATAAATCAGTCAAAATACAAATCAAACAGAGAAGCGTGCCGATAGCATGGCGAAGCTTAGTCCAAAAACAGGAATCACAAAAGTATTCAGGCGTGGCTTGTTGCATGGAGCAAACCGGACAGCCAGACTGAGTGTGGCGAGAAGCAGTAATAAAAAGGTGAGCGTCTTGAACACTAATCAGAAGCAGGTGAAAACAATCAGCGCCCATGGCAACTAAAACACAAACCCAGGGTTGCTGAAAACAGAACAAAGGGAGTCAAACTAAAATAAAACATGACTAATCCGGGCAATGGATCATGACAAAGCTCAAACAAAATCTCATTGACATGTATGACTTAAGTGTTATTTTGACAATGACAATAAATTAATATATTGATTGATTGATTGATTGACGGTTTCAAAATGCTGCGGCTGAGTGTGAATGCTTGAAGGTGAGCTTTGATGACGTAATTATGACAACTGTGTTGAGGGACATGTTCCAAGCCTGTTTGTCACTATCCATTTTGAATTTGTGATAAGGTGTTGTAGGTTGTCTTAGACAAGTGGTTTTTAAAAGTTGTTGGAGGTACCCAACTCCACCAGTTTCATATGCTCATTCAACGAACCCTTCTTTTGTGAAAAATAAAATGTATATATTTTTTTCAAATTCAAGACAAAATTATACGTTTTTTTACTGGTGCACACAATACACCATGCATGAACATCACCTCGTTCAAAGAACAAAACCAACAAAGTGCATGAACTCACAAAAAAAATGACACACCTACAAATCAGTGTGACTTCTGCTGTTACCTTTGAGAGACCAGTTCAGATATGCGTGGCTTCACCTTGGCAAGTGCCACTCTCATGTCATTTTCACAGCAAAGTCTGTTCTTTTTCTTCGTTTTTATGTCCAGCATCCTCGAAAGGGATTGCTCGCAAGGATATATTCTAACAAAGGGTATAAAAAAATTCCAGGGCTTTCTTAGCAATAACTGGATACTTTTCCTTTTGTCAACACCAAAACGTTGAGAGCGTTGTTGTTCTGAAGAGTTGCTGTTGAACCTGGATTTGCTGAATTTCAATGATTTCATTGAGGTATTCATCATAGACATTTGCTGTCCCAACAGCAAACGGCTGTCTCACCCATGCTGTATTAGACTGTCTTGTACGGAAATATCTGTCGAGAGACTTTACAAGCTCATTTGGGAACTAAATGCGATATCTGAACGGGGTACAAATACAAATGATTCCCAAAGCAGGAAGCCCACCCAGACATACAATACTAGTACACTGCTCATAAAAAAAATATTTTTCTGTTATTCTCATTGTAAGTGGGCCAAAACACTTATATTAGAAAATAATCCCATGGAAAGGACTGCTGTCATTTGATTATAATAATAAAACATTTAACTTGTTATTCAGGCCATGTCTACACTAAGTCGTTTAACCCCTTAAACAAATAATTATTTAGCCTAAGACCCGTTTCAGCCTCACTAACCCATCGTTTCAGGTCCCCCTCCTCAGGCAAATTTTTACACGGGTAAGTGCGTGATTTATTTCTTGAATCTCCGGAACTTATCTTTGTATGGACTCATTGATCGTTTACAAGGTGAGTTTAGAGAGGAAGTGACGCCAGAAAGACCACACACACACAGGAAGTGACATCAGAAAGAACGTGCCACAGCCATCTTCGTAATAAAGCGGTTTCATTACTCGGAGTTAAACAATGGAAATATGAAGGTGAGTCATCCAGATATGCCCGTGTTTCTCATTCTTCTACATGTACGGACGCTTGTTGAAATCACATATGAATACCTTAAGATTGCAGCTATTTAGGATACAACACTTCTCAGATGGCAAGGGAACTTTCCGATGTTTGACCGGGTCAGCTGTGATTCTACTTAACGAAAAACTTTGTCCATTTGTTGAAGGAGAGTCAACGAAAATGCGAGCTCCCGTGGATGTGAGAAAAAAGGTAGCGTGTGTTTTGTATTACCTGGCCATTGAGGAAAACGGCATATGCATTTGGATGTATGTCCCACACTCCACGTCTAGGTCCAGAGTATATCAAGTCACCAAAAAGGAATGGACAATGAAGGTGAAGGCAAAAGAGTGAGGAGTGTCCTGACCAGATATCTAGATCCCTAGATTAACTGATGTAAAATGTTCTTTATCACACTGTTTACGTGTCTAATAAAGATGTGATTAATTTATGATGTTTCAGGTGTGATTCACAACAATAGGGCCCCACAGCACGCTGGATTCCATCCATCCATCCATCCATTTTCTACCGTTTATTCCCTTTGGGGTCACGGGGGGCGCTGGTGCCTATCTCATCTACAATCGGGCGGAAGGCGGTGTACACCCTGGACAAGTCGCCTCCTCATCACAGGGCCAACACAGATAGACAGACAACATTCACACTCACAATCACACACTAGGGACCATTTAGTGTTGCCAATCAACCTATCCCCAGGTGCATGTCTTTGGAGGTGGGAGGAAGCCGGAGTACTCGGAGGGAACCCACGCAGTCACGGGGAGAACATGCAAACTCCACACAGAAAAATGCCGAGCCCGGGATTCAACCCAGGACTACTCAGGACCTCCGTATTGTGAGGCAGACGCAATAACCCCTCTTCCACCGTGCTCCCCACTGGATTCCAGTTAATTGAAATACCACAACACTTATTGTTCAGTTAAGTTACATTTAAGAACTTACACACAAAGCAACACTGGAGGTGACTTTGACGTGTGCATTTTCCGCGCATGCGCATCAGGTCGCCTTGCGCCGGCGGACGAAGGGTGGCGGGGGTCTTAAACGGTGGCATTGTTGTGTGTGGACACGGATAAGGTTAGGTGTGATTTACCCTATATAAACCGGGCCTTAGGTTTGGGACAGGTGTGCCGCAGGTGTGGCCACAGTGCATGTGCACGCCTGGCATTGCTCACGTGCTCCATTCAACGGAGTTTTTGCGTTTGCTCACGCATATGGTAAATTAGAGGGAACATTGTTTGGAAGTATCCATAATACGCCGATAGGGAGAAGTTTTTATTTAGACGATGAGTCGGGTGTGTCTTGACCTCTTCGGCGGAGGCTCCGCCAAAGCCCTGAGGCCGACTCACCGAACCCCTAGGAACTACTGTCTTGGACGTTATCATTATTGAACTTTCAAGGCTATGTAATAAATAAATAAATGGGTTGTACTTGTATAGCGCTTTTCTACCTTCAAGGTACTCAAAGCGCTTTTCAATCTATCAATTTTATATCAACGTTTATGACACATTTTTGTATAACTTACATATTCAAATGGCAGAAAAAAATTCAAACAGGCTAAAAGCTTGCTTGTGAGTTACAAATGTTCCGAAAACCCTTTCATATTTTTCCACTGATGATTATTTACACCACAAATGGCCTACTGTTATTAGGATGCAGACTGATAGAATCTTGTTGTATTCCTGTTTAGATGAAGAATGACTCATTATCCTCGCGACGAAAAGGGAGGAGGAGCCAAACGTCTTTTCATGTTGTTTCTCGCCACATCCGGGTCTAAATTGGATGTCAAAGTGTACCAACTTGTACGTCCTCTACCTTTTTCCAGGTGAGATGTATGATTTATTCCAAAAAAGCGAGGAAAGAGCTTATCACTCGATGATGTAAACACAGCAGCATAAACTGGTGATCACGGCGCCGCTTTAAATAGTTTGTCCATGTTAGCACTTATAATGACATAATCACTAATACTTGGTTATTATTCAAGTCACGGAATGCGGAGTATTGTTGGCGATTTTTGAATGGTTATCTATTAGGTTTTATGGGAGAAATAGAGGACCTTCCATTGGCTAGGTTGCAAGCAGACTTTTCTTTGCGTTTTTTAGAAGTTAAAATGCATTAAACAAAATATATGCATCATCATGTCTTTCATAATGATTGTGAACGACAGGCAAAATTTTAAAAAAGAAAGTGCAGGTCCCCTTTAATGTCTCTTTTGTGAGACAAATGTTTTGTTCCTTTGGCCACTGTGGGTTTTTTTAAAAACAGTAATTTATTCTGTGCTGGAAAGTATCCATTGTATTATATATTATGGTGTTCATTTATCATTATTATTGTTTCACTGCCTTTTTTTCAATTTTCTTCCTGTGACTTTCCCTCATTTTGTACATGGTAAGCAATGTAAAAGAAATGTTGATAAACCAGACAGAGGGAATGTTTTCTAGTTTGAGTTTATTATAATAAACAATCAAACTAAGCATTTTTACTCTTGTTTGGTGGAAAGTTGTATATTAAGTTACATATTTTTGTAATGTAGCTTTAATGTAGCAAGTTACTTTTGCCATGAATTACCGCATTTTTCGGATTATAAATCGCACTGGCCGAAAATGCATAATAAAGAAGGAAAAAAATATATATACGTCGCACTGGAATATAAGTCGCATTTTGGGGGAAATTTATTTGATAAAATCCAATACCAAGAATAAACATTTGAAAGGCAATTTAAAATAAATAAAGAATAGTGAACAACATGCTGAATAAGTGTACGTTATATGACGCATAAATAACCAACTGAGAAGGTGCGTGGTATGTTAACGTAACATATTATGGTAAGAGTCATTCAAATAACTATAAGATATAGAACATGCTATACGTTTACCAAACAATACGTCACTGCTAATCGATAAATATAATGAAATCTTCTTCCTCTGTGTCGCTTCTAAACAACTCTGCCAACTCCAAATGTATGCGCTGCTTCCTCTTGTCGTTTTCTGCTGCATATTTCAATACGTCCAGCTAGTAATCTGGAGTACATGATTTCCTTTTCGGTCCAATTTTTGTTCAGCCCTTCCCAGTTTTTATAAGTTACCGCCAACGATGAAATGATCCATTTTAATAGCTACGACAGTAGCATATAGCATATAGCAGTTAGCATCACATGACCCACAATGCACTTCTGTCATGACCCTCCCCCGCCAAATTCTTATTGGTTAACGTGTGTGTGACGATTGCTGACATATTCTTCGTCTCTTCCGCGAATGAGATAAATAATGTTATTTGATATTTTATGGTAATGTGTACATAATTTCACACATAAGTCGCTCTGGAGAATATGTCGCACCCCCGGCCAAACTATGAAAAATTGCGACTAATAGTCCGAAAAATACGGTAGTGTAGCTTGCTACAATTCTCTGGGGATAGCTTCAACTGTAGCTCAGCGACATCTAATCAAGTGAAACTTGAAGCTTTTTTCCAGGTACCTTGCCCATCACCTATAATATTCTACTTTGCTTGTTCTTATAGGTTTTGTACTTGTTCTTTGTTTCCATAAATTTTTGTATTATGAATCTTCTATCCAACGCATTGTTTTTGTTACTTGCCTTTTTCAGTCTTTTTGTCATCCTTGGTTGATTGTTTTTCTGATTCTTTCGCAGTCGTTTCCGTGGACAGCCATAAAGCATTATGAAAGTATCAGAAAATGTATCACTGGCATCATCAACATCTTTCTGACTGTGCACATTGCCCCAACATTGATCTCTTAGATAATTCCTCCATCAATCCATCCATGTTCTACCTCTTGTCCCTTTTGGGGTTGCGGGGGTGCTGGAGCCTATCTCAGTTGCATTCGGGCAGAAGGCGGGGTACACCCTGGACAAGTCGCCATCTCATCCCAGGTCCAACACAGATAGACAGACAACATTCACACTCACATTCACACACTAGGGCCAATTTAGTGTTGCCAATCAACCTATCCCCAGGTGCATGTTTTTGGCGGTGGGAAGAAGCCGGTGTACCCAGAGGGAACCCACGCAGTCACGGGGAGAACATGCAAACTCCGCACAGAAAGATCCCGAGCCTAAAGGCAGTCAAATTTTCCACTGTCTCTGAAATGTATTCTGTGAATACAGTACTGGCAAATGATTTTAAATGGCAAAAATAGTCTAGAAAAATTTCAATTTAACACTTTGCATTATGAATGCATATGATCTTAGAAGGGTCCTTTACAAATAACAGTGACCTACTTGGCTTGATTATTTAATGTACTGTGACAGTAGCTCGGGTGTGAGGCACGTGCACGCAACCGCAAACTATGCAGCCATCTGATTCACTGTCTTGTTTCATTGAAAAGTTCAATTTAAAGGTCACATGAAGGGCGCATTTTAATGCATTAGAATAAGAAAATGCACTTATGTTTTGTTTGCCACTAAAAGTGTATAGTTTAAGACACTATTTTGCTCAATAACAATATGATTTACTCAATAGTAGTTTTCCATCAAGATGTAAGGCAAATTAAGCTACAAAATCCAAAACCAGTGAAGTTGCCGCATTTTGTAAATTATAAATAAAAACAGAATACAAAGATTTGCAAATCATTTTCAACTTATATTCAATTGAATACACTGCAAGGACAATATATTTAATGTTCGAACTGAGAAACGTATTTTTCTTTTGCAACTAATCATTACAAAAAAAAGTTTGCACAGGGGCATTATTACCACTGTGTTACACAGCCTTTTCTTTTAACAACACTCAGTTGGGAACTGAGGAGATCAATTTTTGGAGCTTTTCAGGTGGAATACTTTACCATTCTTCCTTGATGTACAGCTTAAGTTGATCAACAATCAGGGGTCTCTGTTGTGGTATTTTAGGCTTGTTATTGCGCCACACATTTTCAATGGGAGACAGGTCTGGACTACAGGCAGGCCAGTCTAGTACCCGCACTCTTTTACTACAAAGCCACACTTTTGTAACACTTGGCATTGTCTTGCTGAAATAAGCAGGGGCGTTCATGCTTGGATTGCAACATATGTTGCATTAAAACCTGTATGTATCCTTCAGCATTAATGGTGCCTTCACAGATGTGTAAATTACCCATGCCTTGGGCACTAATACACCCCCAAACCATCACAGATGCCGGCTGTTGAACTTTGCACCTATAACGGTTCGGATGGTTCTTTTATTCTTTGGTCCAGAGAACATAACGTCTACAGTTTCCAAAAACAATTTTAAATGTGGTTTCATGAAACCACAAAACACTTTATCTCTTTGCATACTCTTAAATGAGCTCGGGCCCAGCGAAGCCAGCAGTGTTTCTGGGTACCGGTATTGTTGATAAATGGCTTTCGCTTTGCATAGTAGAGTTTTAACTTGAACTTAAAGATGTAGCGACGAACTGTAGTTACCAACAGTGGTTTTCTGAAGTGTTCCTAAGCCCATGAGGTGATATCCTTTACACACTGATGTCGGTTTTTGATGCAGTACCTCCTGAGAGATCGAAGGTCACGGGCAGTGCCGCTTATGTGCAGTGATTTCTCCTGATTATCTGAACCTTTTGATGATATTACGGACCTTAGATGGTGAAATCCCTAAATTCTTTGCAAAAGCTCGTTGAGAAATGTTGTTCTTCAACTGTTGGACAATTTGCTCAGGCATTTGTTCACAAAATGGTGACCCTTGCCCCATACTTGTTTGTGAATGACTGAGCATTTCATGGAAGCTGCTTTTATACCAAATCATAGCACCCACATGTTCCCAATTAGCCTGTTCACCTGTGGGATGTGCCAAATAGGTGTTTGATGAGCATTCCTCAACTTTATCAGTCTTTGTTTGCCACTAGTGCCACTTTTTTTGAAACATGTTGCAGGCATCAAATTCTAAATGAGCTATCCATCCATCCATTTTCTACCGCTTATTCCCTTTTTTGGGGTCGCGAGGGGCGCTGGCGCCTATCTCAGCTACAATCGGGCTGAAGGCGGGGTACACCCTGGACAAGTCGCCACCTCATCGCAGCCAAATGAGCTAATATTTGCAAAAAATAACAAAGTTGTAACATTAAGTATTTTGTCTTTGCAGTCTATTCAATTGAATATGAGTTGAAAAGGATTTGCAAATCATTTAATTCTGCTTTTATTTACAATTTACACTATGTGCCAACTGCACTGGTTTTGGGTTTTGTGTTTAAACTAAATGGTTAAAATAATCTACATGTATTGCCCCACAATGGACAGTGGTTATCCATTCATTTAGACTTTGTCACCATTTTTTTAAGCGATGGTGTTTTCTTGCTGAAGCAACCAGCAAAGAAAAAATAAGATAAACTGTCATATTAGATTAGACATTAACATTTCATGATGTGGTCTTCAACACTTTCCTTTTTACATAGAGCCTTTAAAACCAGAAGGCAGCTGGAAGATGAGGCATGTTGGCTTCTCCAAGCTCTCAGCACTGTTTTATTTACCACTACTGTTGACAGAAATGAAAACATTCATCAAATAGGTAAGGAAATATGCTAAATGGTGTGATTCATTTTCCCACAAGAGGCAGGGGGTGAAGGCTTTGTGTTGCTATGCTGCAAGTTAACTTAGCAGCACGGGCTGCATTTGCAAAGATAAATGAGTGACAATCAAAAGCAAAAACAGGGGAAATAAGTCTGCAATCTAGAAAAGCTGCAGAGCAGGGTGGGAGCCGTGTGTCTGATTGTGTGAAGTACACACTGCTTGCACAAAAAAAGGTCCGACATTCTAAAATGTTGTTGAGCCGCCTTTAGCTTTGATTATGTCATGCATTCGCTGTGGCATCGTTTCCACAAAATCGTGAAATGTCACACCATTTATTTGTGTCCAGAGTAGGGGTAGGTACCAAAGATGATAGATATACAGACAACGGCTGAATTCTGTCAATATTGCTGGGGCTAGATTCACATAAAACCAAACAATGGCATATTTCTATACTTTCTTGACTCGTGCATCGGGTCCAGTTGCAGATTAAACACCGGCTCAAGCACCTGGCGAGGAAACAATCACTCAAGCAGCCCTCAAAGCAAATTCGGCCAAACTGCTTCTAATTAATGTTACAACACAGAAAGTATGTCTGATAGAAAACACTATACATACAGTAAGACTCAAAGTTTCAAAATGTGCTAGCTCAATGCTAATTTACATTGGCTTGCCATGCCCATGCTACTAGTTAGCATTAATGACTCTTACAAGGTGATTTCAACACCTTCAAATTTGGTGCAATTGAGATGCACGTTAAAATCTAACAGAAAGTGTGTAATATATATATATCCATCCATCCATTTTCTACCGCTCATTCCCTTTTTGGGGTCGTGGGGTGTGCTGGCGCCTATTTCAGCTACAATCGGGTGGAAGGCGGGTACACCCTGGACGAGTCGCCACTTCATCGCAGGGCCAACACAGATAGACAGACAACATTCACACTCACATTCACACACTAGGGCCAATTTAGTGTTGCCAATCAACCTATCCCCAGGTGCATGTCTTTGGAGGTGGGAGGGAGCCGGAGCACCTGGAGGGAACCCACGCATTCACGGGGAGGACATGCAAACTCCACACAGAAAGCTCCTAAGCCTGGGATTGAACCCAGGACTGCAGGACCTTCGTATTGTGAGGCAGACCCACTAACCTCTGTACCACCGTGAAGTAATATATATAATACTTACTTATTTTTTTAACAAATTACCTTTATTAACACACACAAATGCTCTGAAAATCGATGCTGTTGAGTATAATGACTCCAACGTAACCATAACATATTGGTTCAAATGTGAAAGGTACCTGTCTATAGTGCGAGAGACAGAGACTACTGTGCAAAGTTTCCCTTGAGTGCTTATACTTTTTAAAAAGTATAAGCACTCAACAGCATCGATTGCCGTTGAGTGCTTATACTCATTGGGAGGTTTTTTTTCTCCTTTCTGAGCTGCAACCTTATCGTGGTAGAGGAGTTTGCGTGTCCCAATGATCCTAGGAGCTATGTTGTCCGGGGGCATAAAGCCCCCTGGTAGGGTCTCCCAAGGCAAACAGGTTCTAGGTGAGGGATCAGACAAAGAGCAGCTCGAAGACCTTTATGAAGAAGAAAAATCATGGACCCAGATTTCCCTCGCCCGGACGCGGGTCACCGGGGCCCCCGTCTGGAGCCAGGCCCGGAGGTGGGGCACGATGGTGAGCGCCTGGTGGCCGGGCCTGTTCCCATGGGGCCCGGCCGGGCACAGCCCGAAGAGGCAACGTGGGTCACCCCTCCAATGGGCTCACCACCCATAGCAGGGGCCATAGAGGGGGTGTAATGTGAGCTGGGCGTCAGCCGAAGGCAGGGCACTTGGCGGTCCGATCCTCGGCTACAGAAGCTAGCTCTTGGGACGTGGAACGTCACGTCACTGGGGGGGAAAGAGCCTGAGCTAGTGCGCGAAGTCGAGAAATTCCGGCTGGGTATATAGTCGGACTCACTTCGACGCACAGCAAGGGCTCTGGAACCACTTCTCTCGAGAGGGATTGGACCCTCTTCCACTCTGGCGTTGCCGGCAGTGAGAGGCGACGGGCCGGGGTGGCAATTCTTGTTTCCCCCCGGCTCAAAGCCTGTACGTTGGAGTTCAACCCGGTGGACGAAAGGGTAGCCTCCCTCCGCCTTCGGGTGGGGGGACGGGTCCTGACTGTTGTTTGTGCTTATGCACCAAACAGCAGTTCAGAGTACCCACCCTTTTTGGGAACACTCGAGGGAGTACTGGAAAGTGCTCCCCCGGGTGATTCCCTTGTCCTACTGGGAGACTTCAACGCTCACGTTGGCAACGACAGTGAAACCTGGAGAGGCGTGATTGGGAAGAATGGCCGCCCGGATCTGAACCCGAGTGGTGTTTTGTTATTGGACTTTTGTGCTCGTCACAGTTTGTCCATAACAAACACCATGTTCAAACATAAGGGTGTCCATATGTGCACTTGGCACCAGGACACCCTAGGCCGCAGTTCCATGATCGACTTTGTAGTTGTGTCATCGGATTTGCGGCCTCATGTTTTGGACACTCGGGTGAAGAGAGGGGCGGAGCTTTCTACCGTTCACCACCTGGTGGTGAGTTGGCTGCGATGGTGGGGGAGGATGCCGGACAGACCAGGGAGGCCCAAACGCATTGTGAGGTTCTGCTGGGAACGTCTGGCAGAGTCTCTTGTCAGACAAAGTTTCAATTCCCACCTCCGGAAGAACTTTGAACATGTCACGAGGGAGGTGCTGGACATTGAGTCCGAGTGGTTCATGTTCCGCACCTCTATTGTCGAGGCGGCAGATCGGAGCTGTGGCCGCAAGGTGGTTGGTGCCTGTCGGGGCGGCAATCCTAAAACCCCTTGGTGGACACCAGCGGTGAGGGATGCCGTCAAGCTGAAGAAGGAGTCCTATCGGATCTTTTTGGCTCATAGGACTCCGGAGGCAGTGGACAGGTACCGACAGGCCAAGCGGTGTGCAGCTTCAGCGGTCGCGGAGGCAAAACACGGACATGGGAGGAGTTCGGGGAAGCCATGGAAAACGACTTCCGGACGGCTTCGAAGCGATTCTGGACCACCGTCCGCCGCCTCAGGAAGGGGGAGCAGTGCACTATCAACACCGTGTATGGTGCGGATGGTGTTCTGCTGACCTCAACTGCGGATGTTGTGGATAGGTGGAAGGAATACTTTGAAGACCTCCTCAATCCCACCAACACGTCTTCCTATGAGGAAGCAGTGCCTGGGGAATCTGTGGTGGACTCTCCTATTTCTGGGGCTGAGGTCGCTGAGGTAGTTAAAAAGCTCCTCGGTGGCAAGGCCCCAGGGGTGGACGAGACCCGCCCGGAGTTCCTTAAGGCTCTGGATGCTGTGGGGCTGTCTTGGTTGACAAGACTTTGCAGCATCGCGTGGACATCGGGGGCGGTACCTCTGGATTGGCAGACCGGGGTGGTGGTTCCTCTCTTTAAGGGGGACCGGAGGGTGTGTTCCAACTATCGTGGATCACACTCCTCAGCCTTCCCGGTAAGGTTTATTCAGGTGTACTGGAGAGGAGGCTACGTCGGATAGTCGAACCTCGGATTCAGGAGGAACAGTGTGGTTTTCGTCCTGGTCGTGGACCTGTGGACCAGCTCTATACTCTCAGCAGGGTTCTTGAGGGTGCATGGGAGTTTGCCCAACCAGTCTACATGTGCTTTGTGGACTTGGAGAAGGCATTCGACCGTGTCCCTCGGGAAGTCCTGTGGGGAGTGCTCAGAGAGTATGGGGTATCGGACTGTCTTATTGTGGCGGTCCGCTCCCTGTACGATCAGTGCCAGAGCTTGGTCCGCATTGCCGGCAGTATGTCGAACACATTTCCAGTGAGGGTTGGACTCCGCCAAGGCTGTCCTTTGTCACCGATTCTGTTCATAACTTTTATGGACAGAATTTCTAGGCGCAGTCAAGGCGTTGAGGGGTTCCGGTTTGGTAACCGCAGGATTAGGTCTCTGCTTTTTGCAGATGATGTGGTCCTGATGGCTTCATCTGACCGGGATCTTCAGCTCTCGCTGGATCGGTTCGCAGCCGAGTGTGAAGCGACCGGAATGAGAATCAGCACCTCCAAGTCCGAGTCCATGGTTCTCGCCCGGAAAAGGGTGGAATGCCATCTCCGGGTTGGGGAGGAGACCCTGCCCCAAGTGGAGGAGTTCAAGTACCTAGGAGTCTTGTTCACGAGTGAGGGAAGAGTGGATCGTGAGATCGACAGGCGGATCGGTGCGGCGTCTTCAGTAATGCGGACGTTGTATCGATCCGTTGTGGTGAAGAAGGAGCTGAGCCGGAAGGCAAAGCTCTCAATTTACCGGTCGATCTACGTTCCCATCCTCACCTATGGTCATGAGCTTTGGGTCATGACCGAAAGGATAAGATCACGGGTACAAGCGGCCGAAATGAGTTTCCTCCGCCGTGTGGCGGGGCTCTCCCTTAGAGATAGGGTGAGAAGCTCTGCCATCCGGGAGGAGCTCAAAGTAAAGCCGCTGCTCCTCCACATCGAGAGGAGCCAGATGAGGTGGTTCGGGTGGGTGGATGGATGGATAGATAGATAGATAGATAGATAGATAGATAGATAGATAGATAGATAGATAGACAGATAGACAGATAGACAGATAGATAGATAGATAGATGGATAGATGGATAGATGGATGGATAGATAGAAAGAAAAAGATAAGACGGACAGACATATAGCAAAATGAGCTAAAAAGACACTTCTTTAGTGTGACAAGTTCGCTTACTTCTATTGTCTAATGTTAAAATAATATCATAGATGGATAGATAGATAGATAGATAGATAGATAGATAGATAGATAGATAGATAGATAGATAGATATACAGATAGATGGATAGATGATAGATAGATAGATAGATAGATAGATAGATAGATAGATAGATAGATAGATAGATAGATAGATAGATAGATAGATAGATAGATAGATAGATAGATAGATAGATAGATAGATAGATAGATAGATGGATGGACGGACAGAAAGACAGACAGACAGACAGACAGGCAGAAAGACAGACAGACAGACAGATAGATAGATAGATAGATAGATAGATAGATAGATAGATAGATAGATAGATAGATAGATAGATAGATAGATAGATAGATAGATAGATAGATAGATAGATAGATAGATAGATAGATAGATGGATAGACAGACAGACAGATGGATAGACAGATGGATAGACAGATGTATAGACAGATATAGATAGATAGATAGATAGATAGATAGATAGATAGATAGATGGATAGATGGATAGATGGATAGATAGATAGATAGATAGATAGATAGATAGATAGATAGATAGATAGATAGATAGATAGATAGATAGATAGATAGATAGATAGATGGATAGATGGATAGATAGATAGAAAGAAAAAGATAAGACGGACGGACAGACATATTGCAAAATGAGCTAAAAAGACACTTCAAAATACTGTGTGCGTGCACGGCGCACGCACACACACTCACACACACAGGCACGCACGCATGCACACACACACACACACTCACACACACAGAAACACACACACACACGGTTTCTAAATCTTCACAATAATGCCGCGACGTCTGATGGCCAACTCAACCCACACAATGGCAATGCTTTTGCTGCTAATTCAAGATGCCGCAGATCATGCCCTGGGGAGAGAGCGCATATTTCACCACCATGTAGACCTATTTGCCCGAAGTGACAAATATTTATTTGAATGCTTTGGACTATCCTCAGCAGTCCCCCCTTTCTTAAACTTACGTTTTGACATTATGTATTCACCCCGCGGGATAATACAAATTTCAATTCTGTAATCTGTTTGTGTTTTCTCTGAGTGTTTGATGTTCGGCTTTTCCACCGGAATTGTGACCTTATATGAGGAATTACGGGTGTTTACCTATGCAAATTACGGAATGTTCACATTTGCATATTGAGGAAATAAGGGTATGTTTATATGCAAATTATGAGAGACATGCACATGCCAACTATTTGGCATTCAGCAACTTAAGAACAGCAACTTAAGAACAGCAGCTTAGAACAATTTGGCCATTTAAGAACACGTCAAGAATTTGAATGGACTCCTTCTAAGAAATCACTTAGGAAGATAGATAAGAGGAAAAGTTAAGAACTTATTGCTGAATGGGGCACAATGTCTCTGAGATACTCTGCTGCCTGCTGGGGTTCACATCTACATATTATTAGTTCATTTACAGTTGCTGTTGAAATGTGTATATTTAATTTAATAGTTATCTAGTCATTTACAGTTGTCATTCAGCTGCAAGAGTATTTATTTTTTGTGCACAGTTACTATGTGCAGTAAGCTAATTTTCCATAGTCTGGTATCTTTGCTGTTTGTACTGTATTCACTTTGCTATCATGAGGCTTAAAGTCCTCTTTGCGGGATTGATTATCATTCCATTTATCATCAAGTATACAATATCCTCCAGCTTTCAGCACCATGGCCAGCTTCATCACATCACCCTCCTCTCAGCCTTTCATCTATTTTTCAAACTCAAATCTGTTTTCTATACCGCTTGTCCCCATCACGGTTGCACGGTAAGCTGGATCCTATGCCAACTGGGAAGTACTCCCTGGACTAGTCACCAGTCAATCACAGGGTGCACATGTAAACAACCATTCACACTCACATTCACACCTATGGACAATTTAAAGAACAACAGGCTGACTCCAATGTCACCATGCAGCTTATTTTTCACACTATTTATTGTATTCTGGGCCACTGGGAGCTGGAGTCTATCCCAGCTGACTTAGGTTGAAAGGTTGCCTGCCAATCACTGCATTGATTCCACGCCAAAAAAACATATTTATTAACATTTATTTACTTTTAGTGCTATGAAAAAAGACAAGTTAACTTATGTGATTTTTACCATAAAAAAATATTGCAATAATAATGTATACCTGCGGATGAATCATGCTATTTATTTTGACTATAGATGCTCCTTTACCTCAATGGTCACTGAAAGGGTTATTGTACAGTCAGTCATCAGGTCAATGCATACATTAGTGCAAAGATAAGTGAGGAGATTTGGACGGATGTGCTTGCTGGCAAATTTGACCCCTAAATAAACCCTGACTGGACTTTAGACCATATGGTTAGCAAGTTGTGTGCAAATAAATGACATTCATTTAAGTGAAGTGAATTATATTTATATAGCGATTTTCTCTAGTGACTCAAAGTGCTTTATATTGCCAAGCATATGAGATGTGATGCAAGTGTAAGCCAATGTGACACTATTGCTCTTTTTCTTTTTAAATGTTTTTATTTTTTACGAATGACTGTGATGATAATGTCATTGAGGGATTTCTAATCACTGCTATGTTGGAATTCTTATCAATATTGATACTGTTGTTATTATTATTCATTTTTGTTTGACTACTTTTGGATTGTTTGTGTCATGTTTGTCTGTCCTCTCTATTGCTCTGTTGATCCCTATTCTGAATGTTGCTGGGCCGGGTTTGGTTTTGGAATAGTATTATTATTGTATTATTGTGTATTATTTTGTTAAATTGATTAATAATTTAAAAAAGATATATATATACATATATGTATATATGTATATATATATATATATATATATATATATATATATATATATATACTGTATATATACATACAGCCATACATATATATATATATATATATATATATATATATATATATATATATATATATATATATAAATGAGAAATAAACACTTTACATTGTGAAAACAAATATTTAAGTTAAATTTTTAAACTAGTGTGGGTGGCACGAGGAGCAAGAGGGTAAAGTGTCTTGCTCAAGGACACAACGGCAGTGACTAGGTTGGCAGAAGTGGGGATCAAACCTGGAACCCTTATTTTGCTGGCACGGCCACTCGACCAACCAAGCCGTACCGCCCCACATAAGTAGGGATGTAAAAGATCTAAAAAAAAGTGTTCCTGGATGCCATGCTGACAATAAAATTACATTTGTGTCAAAATGTTTGGTTCTTTTTTAAGTTGACTTAAATTATGCAGGCGAGCATTAACCTGTGATTAATCATAATTAATCCAAATTTAAAAGAGTAATTAATCTTATTACACACGTTAATCATTTGACAAGACTATCCATCCATCCATTTTCTACCGCTTATTCCCTTTGTGGTCGCGGAGGGCGCCGGTGCCTATCTCAGCTACAATCGGGCAGAAGGCGGAGTACACCCTGGACAAGTCGCTACCTCATCGCAGGGCCAACACAGATAGACAGACAACATTCACACTCACATTCACACACTAGGGCCAATTTAGTGTTGCCAATCAACCTATCCCCAGGTGCATGTTTTTGGGGATGGGAGGAAGCCGGAGTACCCGGAGGGAACCCACGCATTCACGGGGAGAACATGCAAACTCCACACAGATAGATCCCGAGCCCGGGATTGAACTCAGGACCTTCGTACTGTGAGGACCACGCACTAACCTCTGTACCACCGTGCTGCCCTCATGCAATACAATAGCAGGAAAATAAAAGAGATACAATACAATAGGCAACATAATAAAAAAGGCCATACAATAAACGCGAGTACCAAGGACTACTATGATAACATATGTATAAACAATATTAACCCTGTATTGCACGTTTTAAAGATATAAGTGTAAAGATACTGCACATGTGTTTCAAAACTCCTCTAAAATGATGAACTACGGAACTGTAAATATGTGTGATGTTGTTTCCATGTTTAAAGGCCTACTGAAACCCACTACTACTGACCACGCAGTCGGATAGTTTATACATCAATGATGAAATATCAACATTGCAACACATGCCAATAGTTTACAAAATTACAATTTTAAATTTCCCGCGGCGTTTCTTGTTGAAAACGTTGCGGAATGACGACGGGGACATTTTAGCCCAGCACCACACACAGTTAAAAGTCGTCTCTTTTCATCGCATAATTACACAGTATTTTGGACAGCTGTGTTGCTGAATCTTTTGCAATTTGTTCAATTAATAATGGAGAAGTCAAAGTAGAAAGGTGGAGGTGGGAAGCTTTTAGCCTTTAGCCACACAAACACACGGTGTTTCCTTGTTTAAAATTTCCCGGAGGTGAAGCTTTACTATGGATCAGAGCGGTCAAGCGAACATGGATCCCGACTACATGTCGACCGTCAGTTTTCGGTAAGAAAATTGTGGTAAAAAGTCGCCTCTTACTGGAGATCAGCAGAGCTTCTGTCGTGCTGCAGCTGCTGTGACTTCTCTCAGAGACTCTGGCGTCAACTCACTTGTGGACACACCCCTCCGACTACCAGGTACTGTTTAACTCACTAAAACACTAGCAACACAATAGAAAGATAAGGGATTTCCCTGAATTATCCTAGAAAATGTGTCTAAAAACATCTGAATTGCTCCAAATGCAATCGCCTTTTTTTTTTCTTCTAGTCCTTCACTCTAAATCTTTCATCCTCGCTCAAATTAATGGGGAAATTGTCGCTTTCTTGGTCCAAATAGCTCTTGCTGCTGGAGGCTCACATTATAAACAATGTGAGGATGTGAGGAGCCCTACAACCACTGAAGTCACGCGCACATCGTCTGCTACTTCCGGTAAAGGCAAGGCTTTTTTATTAGCGACCAGAAGTTGCGAACTTTATCCTGGATGTTCTCTACTAAATCCTTTCAGCAAAAATATGGCAATATCGCGAAATGATCAAATATGACACATAGAATGGACCTGCTATTCTTGTTTAAATAAGAAAATCTAATTTCGATAGGCCTTTAAAAATAAACAAAGAATGTGCTACGTTAAAGGGGAACATTATCACCAGACCTATGTAAGCGTCAATATATACCTTGATGTTGCAGAAAAAAGACATTATTTTTTTAACTGATTTCCGAACTCTAGATGGCTGAATTTTGGCGGATTAAACGCCTTCGTGTTTATCCCTCTCTGTGCGACGACGTCAGAACGTGACGTCACCTAGGTAGTCAACGCCATTTTTCCCTACCACATCACACGCATCGAGTCAAATCAGCTCTGTTATTTTCCGTTTTTTCGACTGTTTTCCGGTACCTTGGAGACTTTATGCCTCGTCGGTGTGTTTTCGGAGGGTGTAACAACACGATCAGGGACAGATTCAAGTTGTTTTACGTAGAATGTGCATCGATTAGCACGATATGCTAATCGATGCCAACATGCTATTTAGGCTAGCTGTATGTACATATTGCAGCATTATAGCTCATTTGTAGCTATATTTGCATCCAGCCTGACTCTCCACCCACATTTAATGCCAAACAAACACATACCAATCGACGGATTCAAGTTGTTCCGGTGTCAAAAGATGCAAAAGTCCCTCGTTTGCTTTTTACCGGCGATGCTACGACAGAGATGGCAAGAATGTCTGGATATCCTGCGACACTCAAAGCAGATGCATTCCCAACGATAAAGTCAACGAAATCACAAAGGTGCGTTTTGTTGAAGTTATTGACTTATGTGCTAATCAGACATATTTGGCCGCAGCATGACTGCCAGCTAATCGATGCTAACATCCTATTTAGGCTTGCTGTATGTACATTTGAAAATATATTTACATCCAGCGTTTCCTTCCACCCACATTTAATGCGAAACAAACACTTACCAATCGACGGATTTAAGTTGATCCAGTGTCAATGCGAAAGTCCTGATCGTTTGGTCCGCACATTTTACCGGCGATGCTAACGCAGACATGGCCAAATAGCGTCAATAGCTATTCGCTCAATAGCTTCAGTTTCTTCTTCAATTTCGTTTTCGCTATCTGCCTCCACACTCCAACTATCCGTTTCAATACATGCGTTAGCTGTTGAATCGCTTAAGCCGCTGAAATCCGAGTCTGAATCTGAGATAATGTTGCTATTTCTTGCTGTGGTATCCGCCATTGTTTGTTTGTGTTGGCAGCACTGTATGACGTCACAGGAAAATGAACAGTGGCTTCGAGAGAGCGAAAATAAGGCACTTTAAAGCTTTTTTTAAGGATGTTCCGGGACGGGTAAAATTTTGGAAAACTTCACAAAAAAAAATAAACCACTGGGAACTGATTTTTATTGGTTTTAACCCTTTTGAAATTGTGATAATGTTCCCCTTTAACCCTTACACGACCTCTGACTGATCTTTTACTCTCATATTTCGGTTGCACCCTTCAAAGAAGCTGTGCTTGCAGCTTTTTCTTTTTTTTTTCCCAATGACATCCACACAACATAAACAATATGTGTGTACGTGTGTGTGAGCATCTGTCCATCCTTATGTCACTTCTGCTTCTTTTCAGGTCATCCATTCGGGGTCAAAGGGTAGCCAGGCAGCCAGGAAGGCCACAGGTAGACAGTTTACACCTGTTGTGGGAAACACGGTCAGGGTGCCCCCTGGTGGTGGCGACTCAAACAGCACCCCCCTCCCCTCCCCTCACCCCTTTGAGGTTTTCCCCATGCACAGAAAGATGGGGGGGGGGGGCTTTGTGGCTTTGCTTTAAAATGAGCGCATTTTAAAGCAAAGCCACATGAGTGCGATTCGTGCAATCAACACCTGAGCAGACTGATATCGCATCACTCTGACGTTTCGTGACTTCGGACTGGAGGCTGCATCATCCCACGCAATATCCCCCGCCCCTTCCCACCCGCACCCCCCGCCCCCATCCTCCTCGCTCTATGCAGCCATTATAAGTGATGTGTTTTTCATTGGCTGCGTTGTGCTTGATAAGAGTCATATATGGGGGGGGAAAGGGCAAAAGCTCGATCACGTAAACGCTGCAGGTTAACAAAAGACAACAAATGTTGCTAATGACATACAAATAAATACAAATAAAAAAGATGCAATATCCACTCACCAACTCCGATTTTCTCCTCTTCCGTGGGGATCCACATATTTGGTTATTTGCGCCACATCACGTCAGCCGCGGGAGATGAAGAAACAGAGAGGAGGAAGAGGAGAGAAGGAGGAGGATGGAGGTGTTCAAGTACTACATGTCTCCGGCGGAATCCTGACGTCCGTGTGCGCAGTAGATGATGGTGGAGGACGATCAAATGTCTCTGCCTTTTTTCTTTTTTTTAATTATTATTATTATGGCGTGTCTGCCGGTCCGATCTGCAGCCTCCGTGACCACCGAGTGTGCACGCACACGCACGCGGCTCCCGGTCCCCCTCGAAGGTGTATATAATTGCAAAGGTGAATATTATTGCAAAGGTGAATATTGTTGCCGTTGCGAGTCGAGTGACGCGCAGGTGCTGATGCTGATTTCAAAAATCTTCTCATCCGCTGATGGCCTTTCGGAAAAAGAATCTGTTCATCAACAGTTGATCCGCGAAGCTGCGCGAACGAAACGCTAATACGCGGCTGAGTGGCCCATTTAGGGTCCAAGTGGGCGCCAGGAGAAACAGAGAGGAAGCCAGAATGTAGCTGGAGTAAGATGCGCCATCTTCCTGAGGGTCACGTGACTCGTTTTGTCAACACTGATGTGTCAAGCCTTTGCGAATATGCTCTCTCTCTCTCTCTCTCACCCCCCCCCCCCCCCCCCCCTCCCTCTTTCTGCTCACAAACTGCAGTTCCTCTCTACTACTTCCACTGTGCTGCTTCGGGGTCTGCAGGCCACAATGCAGACCCCTTGTGGGGCTACATGCTAACCCAGTGTTTTCCAACCTTTTTTGAGCCAAGGCACATTTTTTGCATTGGAAAAATGTGGAGGTACACCACCAGCAGAAATCACTAAAAAAAACGAAACTCAGTTGACAGTAAAAAGTCGTGGCCGCAATCGTTGGATATGACTTTAAAGCGTAAGCAAGCATACATCATTATAGCTCTTGTCTCAAAGTAGGTGTACTGTCACCACCTGTCACATTACACCCTGACTTATTTTCACTTTTTTGCTCTTTTCCTGCGTGTAGTGTTTTACTTCTTGGTTTGCGCTCCTATTTTGGTGGCGTTTTCTCTTTTTTCTGTTATTTTCCTGTAGCAGTTTCATGTCTTTCTTTGAGCGATATTTGTACTTTGTTTTAGCAATCAAGAATATTTCAGTTCTTTTTATCCTTCTTTGCGGGGACATTGTTGATCGCCATGTCATGTACAGATGTACATTGTGAACGCCGTCTTTGCTCCACAGTAAGTCTTTGCTGTCGTCCAATATTCTGTTTTTGTTTACTTTGTAGCCAATTCAGTTTTAAGTTTTGTTCTGCATAGCCTTCCCTAAGCTTCAATGCCTTTTCTTAGAGGCACTCACCTTCTGTTTGTTTTTGGTTTAAGCATTACACACATTTTTACCTGCACACTGCCTCCCGCTCTGGACAGCACAGACACTCAACAACAACACATAATTTGCAGACTATAATTACTGCTTTGCAAACGATATTTTTAACCTAAATTGGTGAAACTAGATAATCTTCCACGGCACACCAGACTGTATCTCACAGTGGTTGAAAAACACTGTGCTAGCCAGCCCCCATGTGTGTGTTTTTTTAAAGGGGGACACACCTCCCTGATTGAGGCTCTCCAACGGACATTAAAAAGTGCTTACCAACGCAGTGCTTTGTCATGGTGCATTAGTGTTGTAAGGATACCAATATTTTGGTCCAGGTACTAGAATCATTTTGGTACTTTTTTAAATAAAGGTGTTCCACCAAAAAATGGCATTATTGGCTTTATTTTAACAAAAAATCTTTGGGTACATTAAACATATGTTTCTTATTGCAGTTAAAGGCCTACTGAAATTAGATTTTCTTATTTAAACGGGGATAGCAGGTCCATTCTTTGTGTCATACTTTTAATCGTTTCGCGATATTGCCATATTTTTGCTGAAAGGATTTAGTAGAGAACATCGACAATAAAGTTCGCAACTTTTGGTCGCTAATAAAAAAGCCTTGCCTGTACCGGAAGTCGCAGACGATGACGTCACAAGGGTGAGGGCTCCTCACGTCCTCACATTGTTTTTAATGGGAGCCTCCAACAGCAAGAGCTATTCGGACCGAGAAAACGACAATTTCCCCATTAATTTGAGCGAGGATGAAAGATTTGTGGATGATGAAATTGATAGCGAAGGACTAGAAAAAATAAAATAAAAAGCAGCGGCTCCGGGCGGCGGCAGTGTGAGCGTTTCAGATGCAATTAGACACATTTACTGGGATGATTCTGGAAGATCCCTTATCTGCTTATTGTTATAATAGTGTTTTAGTGAGATTGTAAAGACATACTTCGAGGTCAGATGGCTGCGATGTACACGCAGTGTCTCAGATAGAAGCCGAGGAGCCAAGCTCACAGCTGCCTTTTAAACAGTTACTGCAGGGAGACAAATAATCCAATGATGTCCCCGGTAAGATATATATATCACAATTTTCCCATCCAAAAACATGCTGGTTGACGTAGAGAAACATGTTCGCTTGACCGCTCTGTGTTAAAAACAAACTGTGTCTCGGTGCTAAAGACAGCTGCAATACACCGCTTTCCACCAACAGCATTGTTCTTTACAGTCTCCATTATTAATTGGACAAATTGCAAAAGATTCAGGAACACAGATGAAAAGAGACGACTTTTAGCCGTAACAGGTGCTGAGCTAATATTTCCTGACAGTCCGTGACGTCTCGCGCATTCCGCAACGTTTTCAACAAGAAACTCCGCTGGAAATTTAAAATTGCAATTTAGTCAACTAAACTGGCCGTATTGGCATGTGTTGCAATATTAAAATTTAATCATTGATGTATAAACTATCAGACTGCGTGGTCGGTAGTAATGGGTTTCAGTAGGCCTTTAAGTCCTTAAATAAAATAGTGAACATATAGACAACTTGTCTTTTAGTAGTAAATAAACAAACAAAGGCTCCTAATTAGCTTGCTGACATTTGCAGTAACATATTGTGTCATTTATCATTCGATTATTTTGTTAACATTATTAAAGACAAATGGTAGAAAATGAATTATTAATTTACTTGTTCATTTACTGTTAATATCTGCTTACTTTATCTTTCACCATGTTCCATCTACACTTCTGTTAAAATGTAATGATCCCTTATTCTTTTGTTGTTTGATACTTTACATTAGTTTTGGATGATACCACACATTTAGGTATTGATCCGATACCAAGTAGTTACAGGATCATACATTGGTCATATTCAAAGTCCTCATGTGTCCAGGGAAATATTTCCTGACTTTATAAACATAAGAGAAAGAAAACCCAGTAGATTTGACCATCATGAGGTTTCTGTATACCCACGGAAAGGACTGCAAGACAGAGTTGATCAACAGCCATACAGGTCACACTGAGGGTGGCCGTATGAACAACTTTATCACTGTTACAAATATGCACCACACTGTGAACCCATACAAACAAGATTGACAAACACATTTTGGGGGAACATCCGCACCGTAACACAACATAAACACAACAGAACAAATACCCAGAATCCAATACAGCCCTAACTCTTTTGGGATACAATAGGGGGCTGGCATGGGGGGGGTGTATATTGTAGCCCGTAATAGTTATGGCCGCATGAGATTCTGGGTATTTGTTCTGTTGTGTTTATGTTGTGTTACGGTGCGGATTTCCTCCCAAAATCTGTTTGTCATTCTTGTTTGGTGTGGGTTCTCAGTGTGGCACATATTTGTAACACTGTTAAAGTTGTTTATACGGCCACCCTCAGTGTGACCTGTATGGCTGTTGACCAAGTATGTCTTGCAGTCGCTTACTGCGTCTACAGAAGCCAAATACATCATCTGGCTGGGCCAACTTACTGCTTGCACAGGTTGTAGAGGACACTAAAGGCAGTGCCCCTTAATTTTGTTGTGAGGGTGAAATTCGGGAGAATGATTACCCTTGGAGGGGCACTGAAAATTGAGGGTATCCCGGAAAAATCGAGGGTATACAAGTGTGATGTTATAAAGCTCCATTCATATAAAACTTGCGGGCCGCACCAACATTAAATTTTCACATTATGGTGCAGGCCGCGCAATAACGCCTCGCGGCCAAATTGTGGCCCTCGGGCCGCGTGTTTGAGACCCCTGCCCTAGACCAAATATGTGATCTGTGGGGACAGGTCATGACAGTTCTCTACATTACAGCCTTTAAAAAAATGGCACTGCAGCCTTCCCTTTGAGAACATCATGGTCCTGTTTTGTGTTAAAAGCATAAAAAAACCTCACTAATCCAGATGTCACTACAGAATCTCACATTAAGGTAATTAGAAACAACCAAGAGCATGTTTTAAAAGCCTAACCATATTTAGGATGTGCTCTTGGGACCACAGTTGTGCAGAAGTGAAAAAAGCTGCACAAATAAATCGATGCTGGCCGCGCAGAATTTTCCCACTCTGTCTGTCCATCACTGCATGTCGTCATCCAAGATGCACACTTAGGGTAGAGCAAGGCCTAAATGGATGCGTTCCCAGTCAAATCTGTCCTGCCGCGAATTTTACCATCGACTAAATACTTTGGTTCCAAAGTGCTTCTGAGGCCGGAATACGTCCGAGGCCCCTAAAATCTGAAACAGTACATTGAAGTTCGGATGCAGTGTACACCACACAATCCAACACTATAAGAAATTTCCAGAAAGCTATCAAATATATCCTAATTTCTTCCAATGAGAAACCGACAAACATCGATTGGGATGAGGATGAAAGGATCATGATACCATTTTGAAATAACTATCAAAAATCAAAATTGACACAATTAACGCGAGGTAACCACGCATGTTTTATTCATACTTTACCCTGCTCAGTGGCCTTGTGGTTAGAGTGTCCACCCGAGATCGGTAAATCGTGAGTTCAAACCCCGGCTGAGTCATACCAAAGACTATAAAAATAGGACCTATTACCTCCCTGCTTGGCATTCAGCCGCTGCTGCTCACTGCTCCCCTCACCTCCCAGGGGGTGGAACAAAGGGATGGGACAAATGCAGAGGGTAATGTTACCACACCTGGTGTGTGTGTGTGTGAGACTATCAGTGGTACTTTAACTCGTTTGAACATCCTGGGATTAGCAAGAGTTCAATGCATACAATAATTTCACCTGGACCGTGAGGTCACTATTGTGACCGTTTTATAAAAATACGTATATAATGTTGCGTCTATTGATTCCATTGGTTTTTGACAGTTATGATCAAACTGTGAGCTATCACACTATCCCTCGCAAGCGCACCAACTCTAAAGCACACACATGCACAAACAGCTGGCTTCACAAACATTTGTACTAAACAAAACTCTAAACATCCCAAATAAAATTTGCCCTAAACGCAGAGGACGCGTTGTGCAAAGGGTCTTGCGATCTGTGGAGGCCCTCGTTTTGCATGAAGAAGCGCATGTAAGATGTCCAATCAATGACTCCTGATGGCTACACTAAATAAGTGGAATAAAGTTTTATTCAAAGAATGTTGTATACGTGCATACATCACCGTGGCAACAAAAATACACATGACATACATTGCCTGGATTCGTATGGCCTTTTCAAATTTAATGTGATATTTTTCATGGATATATGGCCTTTTCAAATTTAATGTGATATTTTTCATGGATATCAATGACATTCACAAGTGTTAATAAAACTCAGGGATTTTCGCACAGCCAAAAAAAGCCGTCATGGGAAAGTCTGCCTCATTAGTAACAAGCCCATCTTCATTGCAAACTTAAGCACATTTGTCTCAGTTACTAAGTTACTGTCTGCAGGCTAGATGGGAGAATAGGAATAAAAAAAACAAGCGTAACTTTAATCACGTTGAAAAAGCAATAAGACTTTGCTTAAAACCTGGGATGGATTTTTTTTAAATAAACATTTTAGTGTGTGGAATTAGAGTTTGACTTGAAATCTACAACCTCTGACAAAACTTATGGAATCACTACACTTAGAGGATGTTCGTTCAGTTATTTTGTAGAAAAAAAAAAGAAGGCAACGGACATGACACAAAACTATAGTGATTTCAAATGGTAACTTTCTGGCTTTAAGAAACACTAAAAGGAATCAAGAATATGAATTGTGGTATAGTCAGTAACAGTTTAATTTTTAGATCAAGCAGAATACAATTATAATGGAATCACTCAACTCTGGGGAAAGAATAATGGGCCTACCCAGTAAATTTTCATTTCCAAAGCTGCATTAGATGTTCATTAGTCTGAAGTTAAAAAGAAGTCTAGCATCAGGTGCAATGAAATGAACCATGCATGGCTCTAGCACGAGAGATTTTAATTGAATTAATGGAGAGTATTATCAAACTGTAAGGAAGGATTTTGTTGTGTTTTTATGTATCTTTATTGCCATTTATTGCCATTAGTCACTGGGTGACCAATTTTTTAAAGATTTTTTTGTGCAGAATTTTTTTTCTGCTGAAAATTTCATTGAATAAAAACTAATGAGCGAAATGTGTATGTTGAAAAAAAAATCTATTTGTTAAAATATTACAGTGCATTGTTGTATAGCACAAATGTTCTATTTTTGCGGCTTTTAATAATCATTGGCTGCCCGCTAATCAGCCTTGAGTAGGTGGCCAACAGAAGGATGTTTATGAAGTTCCATCCATCCATTTTCTACCGCTTATTCCCTTTTGGGGTCGCGGGGGGCGCTGGCGCCATTCTCAGCTACTATCGGGCGGAAGGCGGGGTACACCCTGGATAAGTCGCCACCTCATCGCAGGGCCACACATTCACACTCACATTCACACACTAGGGCCAATTTAGTGTTGCCAATCCTATCCCCAGGTGCATGTTTTTGGAGGTGGGAGGAAGCCGGAGTACCCGGAGGGAACCCACACATTCACGGGGAGAACATGCAAACTCCACACAGAAAGATCCAGAGCCTGGATTTGAACCCAGGACTGCAGGACCTTCTTATTGTGAGGCAGACGCACTAACCCATCTGCCACCGTGAAGCCGTTGATGAAGTTGACAGCCATAATTTCCAATCCCTCTCACCCCACTCATGACACTTTGGAGGTCCTGAGTAGCTCCTTCAGCATTAGACTGTTGCATCCACAGAGCAAGAAGAAGTACTACCACAGTACTTCCTACCCACAGCCAAAATATTTTATTTATAATGTACTTATGTTATTTCTGTGATGTTTTTTCTTGGTGTGCAATATGGATGTTAAGATATTATTTTTTGTTTGTTTTTTTATCAATGCATAGTGCAGTAGGTAATACGCAGTATGTGTTAGTAATTTTGTAGTTTTTCATTATGTTTTATGTCTGCTACTGTATGTAATAACCTGCACTGCAACAACATAATTTCCCCACTGTGGGATGACTAAAAGTTTAGCTATCTATTCATGGCTTTGTACTTTCCGATGTTTATAGTTGCAATAATTTTTGCAAGACTCGTGTCACGGGACTGCAAACTTTACACCTTATGGCTCCTAATTCACCAGAAGTGTATCTTGAGTTTTAAGCAACACGCTTATATGCAGTGAATTTTTCTGCACTGTTATTTGCATGAGATTTTTAAGTATGGTAGTAGTAGTTACAAGTTAGAAACTTCACAATCAAGAAATACATTTGAACAAACTGAATGTTAAAATTGTACTTAAACAATTTTTTTAATATCATTTTGAGCATGTAAAAAATGTAGATAAAAAAATAAAATGTAAAAAAACTCTAATTGACCTTAACATGTATTAGACCAGGGGTAGGGAACCTACGGCTCGCGAGCCAAATGTGGCTCTTTTCATGACTGCATCTGGCTCTCGGATAAATCTGAGCTGACATTGCTTAACACGATAAGTAATAAATAATTCCACTTGTAATCCCAGTGTTGAAAATAACGTTCAAAATATAAAACATTCTCATGCATTTTCTACCGCAGCTGTTCAAGAAGTTGCGTTAATGGTAAGAAGTCATTTATTTATTATTGTTTATTATGGGGCTTGTGGGGTTTATTGTTCTTCAGACCACCAAGCACCGACATGAGAGCCTGTTTCAGGGTTACAATATCGTTTTATTTTTCAATAAGTCTCTCAGTTGCTTTCCAGCAATTGTCTTTTTCTCTTTCGTTCTGGCTCCAGCTCCTACCCCGTCTCTTCTCCTGGCTGCTGCTTATAAACAGAGCAACAGGTGATTAGATAACAAGGCCCAGGTGGGTTATAGACGCACCTGTCGCTGATTTCCAGACGGGTCCTGGCAATACCCCGCTTCGATACAGGCCCGCAGGCCACGCCCCCTCCACAATTAGCTTCAGAATAACAATGTTATTACAAAGAATAAGATACACATTATTATACTCTAGAAATGTTGGTCTTACTTAAAAATGCACACGTTTAGTTGTGTTCAGTGTTAAAAAAAATATTATATGGCTCTTACGGAAATACATTTTAAAATATTTGGCTTCTTGGCTCTCTCAGTCAAAAAGGTTCTCGACCCCTGTATTAGACAAAGGACGTGATTTTTACATTTTTGGGTATTTTTTTGGTCAAGACACAGCTTAAGTGTGATTTAAGATGCAAATTTCCAAAGTCATCATGTATGCAAGATGTCAGCAAATCTTGTGTGATGCAAATGTGTTTGGCTTTTTTTTACCCTCACACAACACTTATTAATTCCAGCAAAACCTATAAAAGACCACTAAGTGACAGTATTGCTTTGTAAATGCACAATTTATTACATTCTGTGTCTGTCACCTTTTAAATACTTTTATTTCACAGTGGTTCATTTCTCCTTATATTAATATAGAAATGTACGTTAAAAGGCGAGTTTGTCAGGCGTAGGTGAGTGACCCCAAGATGCAGAAACCAGCTGACGACAAGCAGGTAAAAGTATATGTAATGACAAAGCCAAAGCTATAGTGCAGCTGGACAGTACACCGAGAGCTTAGGGAAAGCTTTGCAGGAACAAAGGTAAACAGACAACAAGCACCATAAACAGAATGCCAGCTTACTAAACAGACTACAACGTAATGATCCAGGGCTGACATATACTAAACAAAAATATAAACACAAGACTTTTGTTTTTGCTCCCATTTTTTAAGAGTTGAACTCAAACATCAACAACTTTTACTACATACAGAAAATACCTATTTCTCTGAAATATGGTTTACAAATCCGTCTAAACCTGTGTTAGTGAGCATTTCTTGTTTGCCAAGATAATTCAACTCACAGTTGAGGCATATCAATATTAATCAGCATGATTATTGCACAGGTGGATCTTAGGCTGCCCACAATAAAAGACCATGCTGAAATGAGTAGTTTTATCACACAGCACAATGCTACAGATGTCACAGGTTTTGAGGGAATGTGCAGTTGGCATTCACCAAAGCTGTTGTCCATGAGTTAAATGTTCATTTCTCTACCATAAGCCACTTCAGAGAATTTGGCAATATATCCAACCGGCGGCACAACCGCAAACCATGTGTAACCAAACGGGCCCGGAACCTCCACATCCAGCAGGTGCACCTCCATGATCCTCTGAGACCAGCCACTCGAACAGCTGCTGCAACAATTAGTTTGAATAATCAAATAATGTTTGCACAAACTGTGAGAAATTGTCTCAGGGAAGCTCATCAGAATGCTCGTCATCGGGGTCTCGACCTGAATGCAGTTTGTCGTCATAACCGACTTGAGTGGGTAAAGGCTCACATTCGATGACGTCTGGCACGTTGGAGAGGTGTTTTCTTCACGGATGAGTCCCAGTTTTCACTGTTCAGGGCAGATGGCAGACACCGTGTCAGGCGTCGAGTGGGAAAGCGGTTAGCTGATGTCAACGTTGTGAATTGAGTAGCCCATGGTGTGGGTGGGGCTATGGTATAGGAAGCCGTATGTTATGGACAACGAGCATAAGTGCATTTTATCGATGGTATTTTGAATGCCCAGAGATACCGTGACGAGATCCCGAGGCCCATTGTTGTGCCAATCACCCATGACCATCACCTCATGTTGCAGCATGACAATGCATGGCTCTATGTTGCAAAGATCTGTACACAATTTCTGGAAGCTGAAAACATCCCACTTCTTGCATGGCCAGCATACTCACCGGACATGTCACCCATTGAGCATGTTTGGGATGCTGTGGATCGGCATATACGACAGCGTATTCCAGTTCCTGACAATATCCAGCAACTTTGCACAGCCATTGAAGAGGAGTGGACTAACATTCCACAGGCCACAGTCAACAACCTGATCACTTCTATGCGAAGGAGGCAAATGGTGGTCACACCAGATACTGACTGCTTTTCTAACCCCCCCTAACACACACCTTTGCAATAATCATGCTGTTTAATCAGCATCTTGATACGCCACATCTGTGAGGAGGGATGGATTATCTTGGCAAAGAAGGATTGCTCACAAACACAGATCTAGATAAATTTGTAAACATTTTAGAGGAGGGCTTCACGGTGGAAGAGGGGTTAGTGCGTCTGCCTCACAATATGAAGGTCCTGAGTAGTCCTGGGTTAAATCCCGGGTTCGGGATCTTTCTGTGTGGAGTTTGCATGTTCTCCCCGTGAATGCGTGGGTTCCCTCCGGGTACTCCGGCTTCCTCCCACCTCCAAAGACATGCACCTGGGGATAGGTTGATTGGCAACACTAAATTGGCCCTAGTGTGTGAATGTGAGTGTGAATGTTGTCTGTCCATCTGTGTTGGCCCTGCAATGAGGTGACGACTTGTCCAGGGTGTACCCTGCCTTCCGCCCGATTGTAACTGAGATAGGCACCAGCGCCCCCCACGATCCCAATGGGAACAAGCGGTAGAAATGGAGGGATGGATGGCATTTTAGAGGAATAGGTATTTTGTGTATACAGTATTCGTTTTAGATATATGAGTTCAACTCATGAAAAATGGGAGCAAAAACAAAAGTGTTGCATTTATATTTTTGTTCAGTATATATTACTGCCTGATTGGCAACAAGGAACAGGTTTCTCAATTGCCACTCAGAGACAGGTGAGGGAGGCAGCACACTGACAGGAAATTTAAACCTAAAAAGAGCGTTAGACAAGAAAAGATTGAACCCAAGAAATGTATTTAAAAAAAAAGAAAAGATAAATATGAAGGATTATGTGTTTGATCACAGAGCAGAATAATTCAAACATTTTTTTTTTAAATTAGAGCAACAAATAAATAAATGATAAATAGGTTGTACTTGTAGAGCGCTTTTCTACCTTCAAGGTACTCAAAGCGCTTTGACACTACTTCCACATTTACCCATTCACACACACATTCACACACTGATGGAGGGAGCTGCCATGCAAGGCGCTAACCAGCACCCATCAGGAGCAAGGGTGAAGTGTCTTGCTCAGGACACAACGGACGTGACGAGGTTGGTACTAGGTGGGGATTGAACCAGGGACCCTCGGGTTGCGCACGGCCACTCTGCCACTGCGCCACGCCGTCCCCTTAATAAGGTAATTCCAGTTAAATAATACTGTATATTAAAGTCAAGTAAAAAATATTGGCTGTACATTGTTTGGCATTTTAGTTATTGTCCAGTTCACCTATCCATTTATTGACTTACTCCAGGCTTATATATAACTGGAGGGCCGGGGGGCCATTTGTTGAATGACGCTGTGGAGGGAAAGTGAGTCAGCGTTGCCTGGAGGAGGAAAAGTCACCGCCGCTGTCCATGGTACTGAGGACGAGCACCAGCGGGCGAGACACAGCTGGCAGGTGATTAGATTTCACAGGTGGTACGTGCTAATCTAATCATCTGTTGTCTTTAATAGTATGCGGCCGGGAGCAGAGCGAGAGAGAGGATTGGGAGTGACGGCAACGTCATGATATGCCAAAAAACATTTGAAAAATCTTGTTAAAACCATTAAAACTTTGTTAAACCTGCATGGTTGGCTCTTGTGCCGTGTCTACAGTGGAGCTGCTAGGAAGGGACTTCCACAGACACCATATGGGCCTCCAAGCTCAGTTCAAAACCTATGAGGGAGAAACATTTTTGCAGAAAATTCCAAAGATTTTTCGGGGTTATTTTTTATTATTCCTGAGAAAGGAGTTTTATGATATGCAGAGGTTGAATGGAGGAAACTGTACTCTTCATGTGTGTCAAAGATCTCTCAGTATGGAGGTTAATATGGGGGTTAATTTGGTGTCAAAAAAAGCTTTCGTGATAAAGACCCAAATTAACCTCCATATTCAGAATTGCCTCCATTAAATATTTTCTGGTTAACATGACCTGATGACTGACAATCTACACAAACATATTTTATACTATTTGACTCGAAACTGCCATGCGATGAGGTGGCGACTTGTCCATGGTGTACCCCGCCTCCAGCCTGAATGCAGCTGAGATAAGCTCCAGAGACCCCCCCCCCCCCCCAACAACCCCAAAAGGGATAAGCGGTAGGAAATGGATGGATGGATGACTAGAAATAAAAAACAAATTGTTCAGTAATCATGTTTGGGGGCAAGAATGACAAAAATAACAGAATCAATTATCTAATCATCATTTTCTTGTGCCACTCGGAGGTGCCGGGGGTGGCTGGAGCCTATCTCGGTTGCATTCGGGCGGAAGGCGGCGTACAACCTGGACAAGTCGCCAACTCATCACAGGGCCAACACAGATAGACAGACAACATTCACACTCACATTCACACTTTAGGGTCAGTTTAGTGTTGTTAATCAACCTATCCCCAGGTGCATGTCATTTGAGGTGGGAGGAAGCCGGAGTACCCGGCGAGAACCCACACAGTCACAGAGAGAACATGCAAACTCCACATAGCAAAATCCCGGCCCCTCTATCACTAATCCCTGTGCTACCATGCTGCCAGAATAAATGTATTTTTTAAATTAATCTCTAATATTTTTTATTGAATACAATATTTCTTGGTTAATTTAAGCAAATAAAAATAAACACATTTATTTAACAGAAGTCTATCCTTTCTTAACTTGAAACTAATTTCAGTGTGCGTCATTGTGATACAGCAGAGAGCTCCAACTTTCATCAATATGAGAACTACATTAACATAAACAAAGGCGAGATGAGATATTTGTATTTTATTAATATGGCTGGCAAAATTTCAATCTTGCCGTATATAAATATCCTTCAGTAAATTACTATATTACCTGCTACCTGTTGGAGACCGCTGTAGTTTCCTCATCATAAAGCGCAGTGTCAATATCATAAAGTGCAGTGTCACTATCATAAAGTGCAGTGTCATTATTATGAAGCGCAGTGTCAATATCATATAGTGCAGTGTCACTATCATAAAGTGCAGTGTCACTATCATAAAGTGCAGAGTCACTAACATGAAGTGTAGTGTTACTATCATAAAGTGCAGAGTCACTAACATGAAGTGTAGTGTTACTATCATAAAGTGCAGTGTCAATATCATAAAGTGCAATGTCATTATCATAAAGTGGAGTGTCACTATCATAAAACCCAGTGTTAATATCATAACGTGCAGTGTCACTGTCATAAAGTGCAGTGTCACTATCATGAAGTGAAGTGTCACTATCATAAAGTGCAGACTCACTATCATGAAGTGTAGTGTTGCTATCATAAAGTGCAGTGTTAATATCATAAAACACAATGTCAATATCATAAAGTGGAGTGTGTCACTATCATAAAGCGCAGTGTCAATATCATAATGTGCAGTGTCACTGTCATAAAGTGCTGTGTCACTATCATGAAGTGCAGTGTCACTATCATAAAGTGCAGAGTCACTATCATGAAGTGTAGTGTTACTATCATAAAGTGCAGTCACTATCATGAAGTGTAGTGTTACTATCATAAAGCGCAGTGTCAATATCATAAAGCGCAGTGTCAATATCATAACGTGCAGTGTCACTGTCATAAAGTGCAGTGTCCCTATCATGAAGTGCAGTGTCACTATCATGAAGTGCAGTGTCACTATCATGAAGTGCAGTGTCACTATCACGAAGTGTAGTGTCACTATCATAAAGTGCAGTGTCCCTATCATGAAGTGCAGTGTCACTATCATGAAGTGCAGTGTCACTATCACGAAGTGTAGTGTCACTATCATAAAGTGCAGTGTCCCTATTATGAAGTGCAGTGTCACTATCATAAAGTGCAGTGTCACTATCACGAAGTGCAGTGTCACTATCACAAAGTGCAGTGTCACTATCACGAAGTGCAGTGTCACTATCACAAAGTGCAGTGTCACTATCATAAAGTGCAGTGTCACTATCATGAATTGCAGTGTCACTATCATAAAGTGCAGTGTCACTATCATGAAGTGCAGTGTCACTATCATGAAGTGCAGTGTCACTATCACAAAGTGTAGTGTCACTATCATAAAGTGCAGTGTCAATATCATGAAGTGTAGTGTCACAATCAGTTTGTGTAATGTCACTATTATAAATGTTGGTGTTACTATCATCATTGCCATTAAATGTAGTACTGCCCCAATCATAAAGTGTAGTGTCACTATCATCACGATCATTAAGTGTATTGTTACTATGATGAAGTGTAGTGTCACTGCCATAAAGCTGGACACACTATGTTTATTATGTTCAACAACTTAGATATGCATGGTGGTTCAGGGGTTAATGCGTGTGCCTCACAATACGAAGGTCCTAGGTTCGATCCCGGGATGGGGATCTTTCTGTTAGGAGTTTGCATGTTCTCCCCGTGACTGCGTGGGTTCCCTTCGGGTACTCCGGCTTCCTCCTACCTCCAAAAACATGCACCTGGGGATTGGTTGTTTAGTAACACTCAATTGGCCCTTGTGTGTCAATGTGAGTGTGAATGTTGTCTGTCTATCTGTGTTGGCCCTGCGATGAGATGGCGACTTGTCCAGGGTGTACACCGCCTTCCGCCCAAATGCAGCACCCCCGCGACCCCAAAAGGGATAAGAGGTAGAAAATGGACGGATGGTAACTTAGATAGGCAACTAGTGATTTGAAAACAAGACATCACCCCGCGACCCCGAAAGGGAATAAGCGGTAGAAAATGGATGGATGGATGGACATCATTATTTTAATAATGACAACAAGAAACCAGAGTTGCTCAATGACACATCTAAAAAAGTTAGCTAGCACGTACAACAGTAGCTTCTCCAATGTGCAAAAACGATCTCCGAACCTCCCCAATGGCTCCCTTTTTGTTATTGCGGGAAAAACTTCCATTTGGAATCTGATTGCCAGCAGCTAGGCGGATAACTAAGTAATTGCCGCTAGGCAGATTGAAAGCCAAGACAAAGCTAATACACCAAAAAGTCTGATTGCAATTATTTTGATAAATAATCGATCATGGCATGGATTGGTTTAGTCTATGGAAAACTGTTTATATATTACGTCGAATGCAGCTGAGATAGGCTCCAGCACCCCCCGCTACCCCGATGGAAACAAATGATAGAAAATTGATGGATGGATTTTACACAAAATTGTTAATTTGCATGGTAACAGAGATATGGGACAAACTGTGCCTCTTGACAGCTCAATACAGAGGACATACTTTTTTTTCTAAGTACGGGACGATGCAAATTTTTTTAATAGACGTTGGCAATTCTCGCCCGAATTAAAGAGTGTTTTGAGATAAGAGACAAGCTAGTTTCCTGACTCTTTGCTAGAGATACAAAAATTTGAGATACAAGCATTTGCGCCATTAGTTGGTATTACAAATGCTACAGTTGAACTTTGTAAGATCCAAACCTGGCATACTGTCATGATCCGTGGCCCGGATTATGTTTTTGTTAATTTTCTGTTACGGGGGGTGGGTCGCAGCTTGCTGCGAGGTTCATCACCCCGGGATGCAAACGGATCACTCCGGACAGGACTTGCAGGTAGGAACATGATTTATTCGTAGCAGGTTGCGTACAGCAAAACAATGAAGCCAAGACCGGTGTGGCGAGAGAGGTGAATAAATAGCTCTTTGATTAGTGGTCGACAACAGGTGAGTGTGCCGACCACTAACCAGAGGCAGACCAACCCAATTAATCCCCATGGAAACTAAAAAAAAGCCAGAGGTACACAAACAGGAACTAAGAGAGTCCAAAACTAACATAAAAATATCAAAAACATGATCCGGCCCACGGATCATGACACATACACGCTTTTTCACGGCAAAGATGAGATGTATCGATGGAATTGTGTGCAGGCTAATGCCAACTTAATGACTGACATAAGAACATTTCTACAGACTGTGAATACACAGAGATGGTCGTACAGGCTTTGCCAACATTTGATTTTAACAATGTAAAAAAGATCGAGGCAAGGACACTAAATTCACTTTTTTTCACCAATATATTTAAATGCTTCATAGTCACGTTAATATTTGGGAAGAAATTCAGCAATTCAAACCGGCGCAAATTTATTCTACCTATTGATGTGAAAACGTATTCCTGTGACTAGTTAGCCAATTCAGGCCACCAGCAGCAGCTCACACTGGAACTGGAGACCAAGGAGGATGTCAAAT
Organism: Nerophis ophidion; assembly: GCF_033978795.1. Taxonomy (NCBI): domain Eukaryota; kingdom Metazoa; phylum Chordata; class Actinopteri; order Syngnathiformes; family Syngnathidae; genus Nerophis; species Nerophis ophidion. Next base: position 52,446,937 of record NC_084616.1, read on the forward strand.
ATACGGCTGCTACCGCAAGAAGCTCTCCTGGGTTGTAATAATAAATTGAGTGATCAAACAAGAGTCAAAGTATTTTGTATACTTTGTGATATGCTAGCATGTCAACATTTACCAGATTGCAAGATTACATCATTGCATCCGCTGGCACCGAGCGCTGGGTGGGACACATGAAGCGGTGAGGAGGATAGAGACTTCCCGCCTATCTTTTTAAACACCGGTCTGATTTGGCGACGTACATAAATAAATGATAAATGGGTTGTACTTGTATAGCGCTTTTCTACCTTCAAAGTACTCAAAGCGCTTTGACACTACTTCCACATCTACCCATTCACACACACATTCACACACTGATGGAGGGAGCTGCCATGCAAGGCGCCAACCAGCACCCATCAGGAGCAAGGGTGAAGTGTCTTGCTCAGGACACAACGGACAAGACGAGGTTGGTACTAGGTGGGATTTGAACCAGGGACGCTCGGGTTGCGCACGGCCACTTTCCCACTGCGCCACGCCGTCCCTAGTTCTTTTTCCCCACCTTCCTCCTGATGCCTGACCATTTCTTTTTTATTTCAGCCCACAGCAATTTCAACTCGCGGGTGATTGCTCCAAACACCAAAAAGAATCACCTCCGACCCAGTCATTGATACAACGTTGATCATACGTACATGTCTTTAAAAACTGACTTCAAAACAATGTTGCAAATACCTCTATCTGTTCATTGACACAAAGTTGATGTCTAACGTTGGATTCACATTGTTGGTTGGGAAATGGTCAACATTAAATGGTGAAATCAACGTCAAAACTTTGTAAAAAGCATGTTGTTTCAACACAGTATTTTTGTTCTAGTATTTTAGTTGCCAAATGACTAAAATTCAATCGTCATATCAACATCAAAACCGTATTAAACGTCATAAAAAGCATGTTGTTTCAACGTTTGAGTTGCTCAACGTCTGGACCTAATTTGACAAGTTATCAACGTTTTTCAAAGTTATGTGCCATGGATACTGACTTGGGACTTGGCCACAATGTGCAGCGCTCAAAGGGGAACAATACTTTTTTTTTTTTTTGCCTATCGTTCTCAATCACAAAAGTATACATCACAACAGATGTAGAATTATTTTTTTAAAAGTCCACTCTATTCTGCCCATAAAGCCCTTAAAAAACATCCAAACATCTCCATTGAGGTTTTATATACAAGCTGTAAGTATGTATGTACTGTAGTAACAGACACATTTATAATAACATTAAATATTTACATATTTTGCACATGTGGTGCACTAATCTTAAAAGCACATCACATTATTACTCACTGCAGACTTTATTAAAGTCAACAAACATAAGACATCACTTAATGTACAATGTCTGCTGTCTTTAGGATGCCGAGTGTTAGGATATTTCTATCTTCCCATTTAGATGAAAAATTACTCACAATCTTGGCAAAGAAAAGGTGGATGGAACCGAGCGTCTTTTTATGCCGTTCTTGCCATTCCCAAGTCTAAATTGGCTGTCACAGTGTACCAACTTGTCGGAATACATCCATATCCTTATATTAACCAGGTGAGAAGCATTATTTATGGTCAACAATAAACTTCCACAAGCAGGGAAACGAGGAAGCAGCTGACCAGTCGATTATGTCAGTATAGGACCTATACCAACATGACCTATACTTTAGGCACAAAAGCTTGTGATCACAGCACTGCTATATATAGTTTGTCTGTGTCAGGGCTTATAACAACAATATCACTAATACTGTTATATATATTCAAGCCACAAAATGTAAATGGAATTTTTTTATTGGGTTTTACGGGCGGAATAGTAGACCTCCCATTTGCTCTGCAGTGAGAAGACTGTTATTTACGTTTATTTACGAGTTAAGAATGTATATAAAAACAATACATGTGTCATCATGTCTTTCATAATGATTGTGAAAGATAAGCAAAATTCCAAAAAATTGCAGTTCCCTTGACGCAATGGCTACTTTCAATTTCCAAACATTAATTTTCTACCGCTTATTCCCTTCTATGTCACGGGGGTGCTGAAACCTATATCTGCTACAATCGTGCGGAAGGCGTTGTACACCTTGGACAAGTCGCCACCTCATCACAGGGCCTACACACATGATTTGTGTATTTAAAAGGGGGCGTAACCTGGGTGTGGTCCACATTGATTGTGATGTAAAAATACATTGTGCTTGGCTTTGTTCATGTGCACACTTTAATACATCAGAATGTTTACTGGCTTACATAGTTTTCTGGATTCTGGATTTCGTAGAAATGCCACACAACTCTATAGTTCTATGTAGATCCTGGTCTTACACTCTAGCATTAGCTCACAGCTAGAGAGTGACATAACTTTGTTTTTCAACCATGAAAAGGAAGAAAGTGAGCGTGAAGGCAATGTTGACTTGAGATACAAGTGTTTTAAGTTAAGAGTTTTGTCACAGAACCAGTTAAGCTCTTACGTTGAGGCACTACTATGCTCTTTTGAGTATGGTTGTTTCGAATCTTTTTTGAAAGAAACAACAACCTGAACCATAGGCGCCGATCCTGTGGGTGCTTCGGAACCCGAATACCCACGGACAATGCCGAGCACCCACATGGGATTGATGGAAACTTTCAATCTTTAAAATAATTTTTGAAAAATCAATCTTGTTGTAGTTAATTTTGTGACGAGTTTGGTCCGTTTTACAAAATAATAAAGCCACAAATCATATGGGGTAATAACTTCGCTGATCGTCTATTTTTTTTTTTAGTACACACACGCCGCAGCACGGTTGGGAGAGTTGCCGTGCCAGCAACCTGAGGGTTCCTTGTTCCTTGTTCTGTTGCGATCCGTGACTCGGATCTTCACATGTTGTTTATTTTTTCCATCTGTGTTTCATTCTCCTTTATGACCCACTTATTTCCTGTTTTGTCCGTCACCATGGTACTCTTTAGTCCACCTGCTAGTCTCGGTCCCTGCACACCTGCTACTAATTATCACCCTCCTATATAAGCCAGCCTTCTTTGTTTATTCTTTCTGGGTTCAAAATGTGCTCACATGCAACTAGTGACGACTGCTTCTTTTGGTACGTGTATTCTCGCTAGCTCATATGCTAAGCCACCTGCCTTCTCTTAGCTCTCATGCTAAAAGTTTTTGTTTTTACATTTGTGCCGTGCCAAGTCTAGTTTTCTGTTTGTATATCCTAGTTCTCATACTAACGTTTTTGGTTTGCTTGTTATTAGCTCCAGTATTTCTGTTCAGAGCTCCCTTTTTGTTAAATAAATCTTTTAAGATCTTACTTTTGTGTTCACGTCAACGCATCCTCGAAAGAATCGAACTTGGCACCTCGATGTCGAACAGTCTCTATATGTTCCTCAGCTTCTTCCAACTTCATCGCATCCGTTGTGTCCTTGACCAAGACACTTCACCCTTGCTCCTGATGGGTCATGGTTAGGGCCTTGCATGGCACACTGCAAAAATTGAAATCTAAGAATAAATATCTCAAATAAGGGTGATATTTGCTTATTTTCTGTCTGATAAGATAATTCTTCTCACTAAGCAGATTTTATTTTAGAGTGTTTTACTTGTCTTAAGGGTTTTGGTCCTAAATTATTACAGCTTGTTGCTTAGATTTGATTAGATTAGATTAGATAGTACTTTATCCATTCTTTCAGGAGAGTTCCTTCAGGAAAATTTAAATTTTCACTACAATCCCATTCAAGATCAGACAAACATAACAGGGAGACAGAACAGGATCGCTGACGGGTCTCCCGGCTTCCAACGGCCCTTACTAAAAAGGTGAGATACAGTTAAATAAGTGGGGGAGGGGGATGGGAGAAAAAAATAGAAGATTAAAATAAAATAAAATAGAATAAAAACATCGGTCTAAGCCTGGGCCCTGGAGAGGGGGTCCAGACTGAAATATGCTTGAAACAAGAATATCAACTGATGCAAAGCTGTGTCATCAACACTCAAAGTATTAAGCTACTTTTTTAAAGTAATAATTTCTTACTTCAAGCATGAAAAAAAAATCATGATGCCGAGTGTATATCATTATGTCAACATAATGGCATTAGCATTTACTTAATTTAAGAATATTTTTCAACATATTGAGCAAAAAGGTCTATTTTTTTTTTTTTACCAAGAAAAGTGCACTTGTTATTAGTGAGAATATACTTATTTTAATGTTCATTGAGGTTAGCTAATTTTACTTGTTTTGGAAAGTCTTAACAAGCCAAATGTTCTTGTTCTATTGGCAGATAATTTTGCTTATCCATCCATCCATTTTCTACCGCTTACTCCCTTTTAGTTTGCGGGGGGCGCTGGCACCTATTTCAGCTACAATCGGGCGGAAGGTGGTGTACACCCTGGTCAAGTCGCCACCCCATCGCAGGGCCAACACAGATAGACAACATTCACACTCAGATTCACACACTAGGGCCAATTTAGTGTTGCCAATCAACCTATCCCCAGGTGCATGTTTTTGGAGGTGGGAGGAAGCCGGAGTACCCGGAGGGAACCCACGCATTCACGGGGAGAACATGCAAACTCCACACATAAAGATCTCAAGCCTGGGACTGAACCCAGGACTGCAGGACCTTTGTATTGTGAGGCTGAGTTCAAATAAAATACCCCTAATTTTTGTATATTTTTTTCTTGTTTTTGAACATTGACTTTTTGCAATGCAGCTCCCACCATCGGTGTGTGAATGTGTGTGTCTGAATGGGTGAATGTGGAAATAGTGTCAAAGTACCTTGAAGGTAGAAAAGCGTTATACAAGTATAACTCATTTACTATTTACTATTTACACCAAGCACCCACTGGCAGAAATGTAAATCGGCACCTTTGACCTGAAGAGTCAACATTCTGTGGCCACAGAGATGTGTTTCTGTTCAGTGCATGGAAGATGCATCGTGACTGTGAAAGTAAGCGTGATTCAGTTTGTATATTTTGCTGAGGGTCCGGGGAGTTGATGCAGTGTGTGGGCGGGAGGGCAAC
>NC_084616.1:52454413-52534413 GCF_033978795.1 Nerophis ophidion
ATGTATATATACATATATATATCCTGAAAATATTCAAATAAACTGTGTTTAGATACTTCAAACTTGCACAAATAAATCTTAAGGAATATAACATAACTTGGCTTCTGAGAGCTTCAAAATGTAATGAATAAAATGCTAAAGTTTTTGATAAACGAGCAATTATTTTAAATTAAATATGGTTATTTTAAATGAATTATGATTATTTAAAATTCAATATTTTAAATTGTTTTTTTAATGTATAATTCTATGGCTGGATGTATGAAGGAGTCAGAAAAAATACAAATAATGTTGATGTTTTTAGAAAATATAGTATCAATCAATCAATCAATGATTATTTATATAGCCCTAAATCACTAGTGTCTCAAAGGGCTGCACAAACCACAACGACATCCTCGGTACAGCCCACATAAGGGCAAGGAAAACTCACACCCAGTGGGACGTCGGTGACAATGATAACTATGAGAAACCTTGGAGAGGATCCGGCATATGTGGGCAACCCCCCTCCCCCTCCCCCCCTTCCTCTAGGGGAACCGAAAGCAATGGATGTCGAGCGGGTCTAACTTGTAAAAGTGTGTGTAGTTTTTTCTTTATTAATAAATAGATTTATTTTTAGGTAAGATAAACATAATACAATTTATCTCTAGTCTGGATGATTTAGTTCTTGTCACCCTGTTGTCCTCCTGTCTCTTCCCCAAGAATGGCTTCATGAGCTGGGCAAACGCCTGGAGATGCCCTACATCAGTGGTCCCCATCCTTTTTGTAGCTGCGGACCGGTCAATGCTTGAAAATTTGTCCCACGGACCAGGGTGGAGGGTGGTATTTTATTTTATTTTTTTCATAAAGAAATACAATCATGTATGCTTACAGACTGTATCCCTGCAAACTGTATTGATCTATGTTGATATATAATGCATATATTGTGTTTTTTATGTTGATTCAATAAAAATAAATAATTATTTTTTCTTTTGTCTTGTGGGGCCCGGTACCAATCGGTCCGCATGGTTGGGGACCACTGCCCTACATCAACAACATGGTCGGCGGCCCGTCGGTGCGCAGCTCTTACATCACCACCCTCTACTTCACCCTCAGCAGCCTGACCAGCGTCGGCTTTGGCAACGTGTGCGCTAACACGGACGCCGAAATTATCTTCTCCATCTGCACCAAGCTTATCTGCAGTATGCCGGACGCCTCTTATGGAATAAGTGATTGGGCAAGCACGCTATTTATATTGTGGGAAAGCGGACGTGAAAAAAGGCTGTCCTCACTCAGGTCTGCATGGAGCTGCAGGGATCGTGGCCTCCAGCGCCGGATGAAAAATCGGGAGATTTTCGGGAGAATGTTTGTTCTGGGAGGTTTTCGGGAGAGGCGCTGAATTTCGGGAGTGTCCCAGAAAATCAGGGCGGGTTGGCAAATATGGACATGCCATGTTTTGTTTTTGCCTTGTTATTGTTAATGGGGACGGCGTGGCGCAGTGGGGAGAGTGGCCTTGCGCAACCCGTGCGTCCCTGGTTCAATTCCCACCTAGTACCAACCTCGTCACGTCCGTTGTGTCCTGAGCAAGACACTTCACCCTTGCTCCTGATGGGTGCTGGTTGGCGCCTTGCATGGCAGCTCCCTCCATCAGTGTGTGAATGTGTGTGTGAATGGGTAAATGTGGAAGTAGTGTCAAAGCGCTTTGAGTACCTTGAATGTAGAAAAGCGCTATACAAGTACAACCCATTTAATAGTGCTGTGTGTGTTCTAGAATTTTACCCTTCTTGAGACATCAACAGGGAAAAGTACCTTCCATATAAGGACCAGTGAAGAAGTTAGACCCGAAATGATGGTCACACTACGGAAAACCATTGCATCGAATACAGAATGTTTCATTTCCACCCCAGGTGGTGAAATCTATCAAAATTAGGGTAGTCCCAAAAAGGAGGGTTTTTTCAAATTGACTGTGTGTCAGTTTTAAATGTGCTCCCCCTCTGGTCAACATATGAAATAACAAGTGTGTGTAAAAATTTGAAGTGCTCCCCCTCTTGCCAACATATGTAAAAACAAGTGTGTGTAAGAAATTGAAATTCGCCCCCTTTGACCAAAATTATAATTGTTTTTAAATAAATAAATACTGTAATAACTTGAAGTAAATAATGAAGATTAAAAAACAATTTCTAACAAAATATTCAACAACAAATTGTAGCTGAGATAGGCGCCAGCGCCCCCCGCGACCCCGAAAGGGAATAAGCGGTAGAAAATGGATGGATGGATATTAACTAAATGCTTACCTTTTTTATATTTGCATAGTATGTATATTTTATTAATGTATGTACACATCTTTATTTCCCTAGAAAGGGTGGTCGTAAAGAGGTAGACTTTTTTCAGCAGTCTCAAGAAAGTAAGAAAAGAATGTGTGTATTGTCTTTTCTTTTTGTTTTGTTTTGTAAAACACTCTGGGCTTGCCACTTTTCTTTGCCTTAATATTGCTATATAAATAAAGTTTGATTTGATTAAAGTGGTCCCATATTCCCTTGCTTTGACAGTGATATCACTATTTAGAATTGTCCTTAACCTAAAGAACTTTGTTGTAATTTATAATAAAGATACAAATACACAAAACAACTAAGAATAAAGTGTATGTTTACAAATATCTACATAAAATTTGAATAAAAAATAAGACATAATAAAAAGGTAAATACAGAATTGTACAACCCTACCGAGTGTGCGTGTGTGTGCGCGCGCACTTGACCTACATCAGAACAATAAACCATAAAAGTTAACCCCTATAAAATGTAACTCAATAAAAATTAAAAATGTAAATATCAAAACATTTACATTTTTAGTTTAGTTTCTAACCGGGTGAAATTGTATCTGCATGTCAATAAAAATGGCTCCCAAACTAACAGCTCACAACAACTGCGAATCAGTTTTCATCGTTTACTTAAAAGAGCCGTCCAAAACACTTGACTCGTCCGCCAACGTCACATGTCTCAAGCACATCTTACAGCGCATCTATCACACACTTTTAGAGCATTTCTACTGCCGTATCCCGCTAACTTATAAAATCCCACAACTAGAAATATTTGAAAATAAATTAAAAAAAACGACACATGGCCACACAAACATTCCTCTGGGGGCGATCAATTTGTACAAATTATTTTCTAATGTAGTTCTGATGCCTATCTGAATGTGTTTTATTATTAACCGTGGGAAGGACACAGGAAAATATTATCCCTTTTCCTGCAATTAAGCTAAAAACATGTAATGCTGCTTCATGGAAAGTCTGAAGCATGCGCGCACTCGAAAAGTAGGTACATAAGATGGTTATTCCCACGCAGTAAATGCATTACATTGCAATTATAGATCATTTATGAGGTTATTTACCGATGGGAGCAACATATTAGTTCTTTAAACGAGGACTTTGACAATAATTACTATCACAAAATGTAAAAAAGAACAAAAAACAAAGTTGAGGTTACTTTTGTGTCGCTAATACAAGGTGAGGGCTGCACACTAACAAATCAAAGGATGTGGGGACCATTTTTATGTTTTGCACTTTTAAAACAATGGATTTTTTAAAGGAAAAACAGCCTGCTTACCAGCTTTGTGTTTTTATCACCAACATTTCAACCTTTTCTCATTACATTACACCAGTTTGCTCTTTTAATCAGTTTTTATTTTATTTTTTTAAATAACAGTACTTTTAGAATGTGTTATGGGCTGTGTAAAAAAATAGCTGTTGGCCACAAATGGTGCCCAAGCCATGCCTTGGACACCCCTGTGCAAAAGCAATATAATCCATAAGGCCATTGGTTGTGAGGCAATACGAGGTTTCTCATGAAACCAAATACTTAAGAGACACATGGGACATGAATCATTACAATGCGCTCCTTAAATATCCCCTAGACCAGTGGTTCTCAACCTTTTTTCAGTGATGTACCCCAAGTGAACATCTTTTTAATTCAAGTACCCCCTAATCAGAGCAAAGCATTTTTGGTTGGAAAAAAAGAGATACAGAAGTAAAATACAGCACTATGTCATCAGTTTTGGATTTATTAAATTGTATAACAGTGCAAACAATTGCTCATTTGTAGTGATCTTCCTTGAACTACTTGGGGAAAAAAAGATATAAAAATAACTAAAACGTTGTTGAAAAATAAACAAGTGATTCAATTATAAATAAAGATTTCTACACATAGAAGTAATCATCAACTTAAAGTGCCCTCTTTGGGGATTGTCTTTGAGATCCATCTGGATTCATGAACTTAATTCTAAAAATTTCTTCACAAAAAAAGAAATCTTTAACATCAATATTTATGGGACATGTCCACAAAAAAATCTAGCTGTCAACACTGAATATTGCATTGTTTGTTGTATTTTTTCCCCACAGTTTATGAACTCACATTCATATTTTGTTGAAGTTTTATACAATAAATATATTTATAAAAGTTTTTTAAATTGTTGCTATTTTTGGAATATTTAAAAAAAAATCTCACGTACCCCTTGGCATACCTTGAAGTACCCCCAGAGGTATGCATATCCCCATTTGAAGAACCACTGCCCTAGACAGTGACAAAAGCCTACAACTGTTAAGTGTAACAAATGTGTCGGGAGCTCAAGCATCATCCATATCAGTAAAGGGGCGAACACATATTTTAATGTTCTAAAGTTTTATTTATAAGAAAAATACTTTAGGTACATATTGTACAAGCTGTACATTTAATGTATCAAGAAACAACTCCTTTCTTCTCGAGAAAAAGAAACGTGGTAAAATGATACAAAGCAAAAACCTGAAGAGAACTCAAACTCTTGGTGGCTTTGTAAAATTAAAATTGAGCCAGCAAGTTTTCTCTTCAAAGTTTAAATTGACCTGAAAAGAAAACAAATTTGAATCTTTTTTTACCCAAATGATTTTTGTACAGAACTCTGCAAGATGAATTAGGCTGAATATTCAAAAGCCCAAGACGAAGCCTTGCTTGGTGTGAAATGACAAAAAGCCGCGAAAGATTGAGTGCACAGTAGACGTATCCAGGAACAAGAATGAAGAGTGCAGAGCCGAATTAACTTCTCTAACTTAAGAGTAGAGATGAAAATAACGGCATTGTTGTGTGTCACTGATGGACCAACAGAAAGTTAATTCAATTCAACAGCCTAAATCCAAAATTTTAATACATTTTTGATGAATACTCCAAAGGTCGATGCTAATGAATGCATTGCATTGATAGCTACACAAACACTCTCCAACATTGTAGGTAGGTCTTGTTCCCTTAAAGACTTATTTGACACCAAACTTTTGCTATCAAAATATCAAACGGTTGAGAATAAAATATAAAAGTTCATCAATGCATCCACACACTGGCTATTTCCCTGATGTGCTATCAGGCCGGCTTATAAAACTATATCATATACAATGCTGTTTTTATCTATCTGAGATTTTTCCTTGGTCCTATCTCTCAGAGTCTATTTGTACACAGACGCCAACTCATTCAAACTGGCAGTAATCCAAGTTATTTCCCACCGCATCTGCTGCTCTCCTCTTCTTCTAGTTCTTGTCTCCTCCTCTGCAACTCAGATGTCTACGAGGCCGATGCCTTGACTTGTAGTCCAGTTGCTCAATCCCGGCTGCCAATCGCCACTCACTCGTTCAGGGATAGAATAATGTCATCTTCAAGGTCAGAGTTGTCGGAGCTGTCTGTTTGAGGGTGAAGTACAAAAGAAATGGTCACACAGACATCTGTCAGACTCAAACTTGCAAAACGACAAAAACAAAGCAGCATCAGCACATTTCTCTGGGTTTCTATGACATTTTTACCACTGCTTGACAGATACCATTTTTTAACTGCATTGAAAAACACATACAATTCTTTATAACTGTGCACTTGCATTGCTCAAAAGGACTTGAAGCCACATTGTAGAAAACATAATTACTGTATTTTTCGGTTTTTCAGATCATGAGTCACTCCGGAGTATAAGTCGCACCGGACGAAAATGCATAATAAAGAAGGAAAAAAATATATAAGTCGCACTACAGTATAAGTTGCTTACTATTGAGCTTGTTTTGCTCACACAAATGTAATGAAACATCCATCCATTCACAGCTGAGATAGGCTCCAGGGGCAAGTGGTAAAAAATGGATGGATGCAATAAAACATTTAAAAAAAATAATAATAAAAAAAGATTTTCACACCGTCATTCTTTGTCATACATTTTAAAAAAATACGGTTAATACATGCGATTGGTATCGACCGGCTTCACTAAAAGATCAGTATTGCTAGCATAAAACCCTGATCGGAACATCCCCATTTATAAACACAAAAGAATATGTGAAATGTTTTTATGTGATTTTAAAAAAGTACATTAAACTTTTGTGACAAGGAATTCCTATTGAAAGAAAATGCATAACATTTATTTTCAAGTTCAAAGGATTGATATTTATACACCGGTTGAAAATAGCCCACTCAGAAATTCATAAGAATCAGGATCAAGAATCGTTGGGAACCGGAATCAAAACAAGGAACTAGAACCTTCCGAATTCAAACAATGCCCAACCGTAGTTATTACCATTATGTCTTGATGGAGTACACACTTTTTTTTACCACTGACAGCAGAACTTGAAGGGAGCAATGTGCCAATGCTGCGCTTGACCACACTCACCATTTACACCACACAAAGTGCACAGGTTACCAATATTTGGATCAGCAATTTTTAAAAAGACAAGACTCACTGACTTAAATCAGTACTCACCATTTTCTCCATCCAGTTCAGCGTCATCATTGTCAGAGTCATCATCATTGTCATCGTCGTCATCGTCGTCCCCTACATCTAAGTCATCCTCGAGAAGGCGAGCGACCTCTTCATCAGAGGGAGAGAATTCAACATTTGCATCGTCGTCGTCGTCATCATCATCATCGCCACCATTCTCATTCTCAAGCTCAGCGATAAGAGGATCTGTATCAATGTCATCATCAGAGTCGTCTTCGTCGTCGTCGTCGTCCTCCTGATCATCATCCTCCTAGATACAAGAAAAATTGTAATGGTGTATTGTAAATAAATTAATTGTATCTCTACTTTTATCAAGACTCGATACCTGATCCTCTTCATCCTCCTCTTCTTCCTCTGCTAGTCTTTGTCGACCAACTTCATAAAGCCGGCAAACAGTGTCTGTGTTTATTGAGTCTTGGTTCTATGGAATAAATGTATAAAAAAAGAAAAAATACTATGGGTAAAGAAATCCGTAACAAATGGCAACATCTTATAAACACAGGTTACCTCGATTACAGCAAGGTAGCAGTCTTTAGAATCGGTACAAAGGTCAAAAATATTCTTCTTTACATCAATGGTGGCTGTGAGGAACTCAAAAACATGTTAGTAATCAATTGCTGTACCTTATAAGTGTTACATTTACAGCCTGAGGTATACATTGTCAAAACAAAAATGGTCTTACCAATTGGTTTGTAGTCTGTGGCATTGAAAGTTCTAAACGACGAACCAAATGGACTTTTCATCTGCATCTCCATCATATCGTCTTCATCATCAGCCTGCAACATTGCTGCAGACACAGAAACATCAGTGACCTTCGGACTGAATCGAAACCAGTACATACACACATCTCTACAGGCTCAGTTCACACAACACCTTTAATATAACTGGTGAGTCACTATTTACCTCCATAGATGACAGTGCCATTGTTGTTGAAGACTGTTCTACACTGGTCCAGAGCAGGAACAGTGTGGAGGAGGTGGAAGGTTCGTAGATCCCACTAAAAATTCAAATTAAGGAAAACTACCCCTCATATCTATCAGAAAAAACTTTAACTATATAAATTTATGTCGATGTGTATCCATGCAGCAGATGAGATTTTTCTTGAGATGGAAAAACATAAATGTTCCTCTTATTGATAGCATATACTAAAAGTAAATGACTAACAAAATTGGGGCTAAAGGATACAATCTCCGTGTTAATGATGACCTCCAGGCCATTGGGGTGGAACACACCACTGATGTTCATGTTGAACTTGTCAAATTTGTGGATAGCCTGAGCAGAGCGCACATCCCACAGCACACCGTCGTTAAGTACCAAGTCATCTGTGGGGTTGAAGGTGGCACAGTTCCTCTTGTAGTTATTAGCCAGGTCTGGGTTATTTAGAGTCAGCGTCACCTGGCCAGTCTGAATGTCATAAATCTACAGAGGTAAGCCTGATGTTAGAAGTCATCCATGAAAGTCAGCTTTCTTCTGTATTTGTAAAATCTACAACACCAGTATACATACATGTGCAACATGCTCTTTGGTTCCAATGACACGATCTTGCGAGAGCTTACTAAACTCCACATAATGATCACCCAGGAAAGAGTGCCTGCAGACAAAGGAGGGCAATATTTAATCTACAAAAAATCCCAGAATGTCAGTGTGTGTATAAAGGAATGTAATCCTTGTCATAGCTTGTTGCACAGAACAGGATCAATCAGAGAAGTATTGCCTATGTTGCACGGAGTTAATGAATTAAATCAAATGCTTGTGTGCAGTGAAGAGAAGACTGCAGGCCTCGGGCTGTTAGCGTGTATAATCAAACAGCACGTCATCTTTCGAACGTGCCTGGTTTTGACAGCATGAGGCTGCTGTTATAGTGGGCCAAAAGCACCATTGAGGTAGAGGCAAGAGGATATAAGACACAAGATGTAGATTTCTGCAATCTTGTGTGCCAGTCTTCTATAATAAGGTCATCTTTATTAGTTTTATTAAAATACCTAAACCTCAACCTGAACTTATTATCCACAATATCACTATATTGGGAATCAATACAAAAACTGTATCGATAATACTACCTTCAAAAAAAAAAAAAAAAAAAAAGAATACCGGTACATGGTCTAAAATGATCATAATGTATCCCACTGAACACATTTAATGTCTAATTTATTCCAACATGTGGTTATAAGAAAACAATTGTGTAATTTCATCAACAAAAATTATGAAATATTCAACAAGATGGAAAGAAATGTCATTTTTGGACCACGTTGAGATCTCAGATGGTTATACAGTAAAATGCTGCTACTAAGACAAACTTCCCTAAGAAAAACTAATAACTCACACCCCATAATTGCAATCCCCAGACACTGTATCATACAAATATGCTTGCATGGGTGTCAATAGAATTTAAATCATAGTCATTTTAGTATGTACAGTATATCTATAAAAAAGAACAATGGTATAAAAAAGCATTTACAAGTGAACACAGATATGACAACACCAATCAAAACAGAACTTTGTTTTTTGGGTAGAGTCATACTTTTAACGCCATTATATATTGCATCCGGAAAGTTTTCACAGCGCTTCGCGTTTTCCACATTTCGTTATGTTACAGTCTTATTCCGAAATGGAATAAAAAAATGTCCTCAGAATTCAGAGTTTGTGCCTTTAAGCTCGAAAGTGATTTCAGGTGGACACTATTTAAACTAATTATCCGTGAGATGTTCATATAGTGGGGCTTCACGGTGGAAGAGGGGTTAGTGCGTCTGCCTCACAATACAAAGGTCCTGAGTAGTCAGGGTTCAATCCCGGGCTCGGGATCTTTCTGTGTGGAGTTTGCATGTCTTCCCCGTGAATGTGTGGGTTCCCTCCAGGTACTCCGGCTTCCTCCCACTTCCAAACACATGCACCTTGAGATAGGTTGATTGGCAACACTAAATTGGCCCTCGTGTGTGAATGTTGTCTATCTGTGTTGGCCCTGCAATGAGGTGGAGACTTGTCCAGGGTGTACGATGCCTTCCGCCCGATTGTAGCTGAGAAAGGCACCAGCGCCCCCCGCAACCCCAAAGGGAATAAGCGGTATTAAATGGATGGATGGATGTTCATATAGCTTAATTAGAGTCCTGTGGTGAATTCAGTTGACTGGACATAGTTTAGAAAGACACACCTGTCTATGTATAAAAAGGTACCACATTTGACAGTGCATGGCATAGCACAAACCAAGCATGAAGTCAAAGGAATTGGTTGTAAATCTCAGAGACAGGATTGCTTAAAGGCACAAATTTAGGTAAGGGTAAAGAAAAACATCTGCTGCCTTGAAAGCCCTAATGAGCACAGTGGCCTCCATCATTGGTAACCAGGATTCTTCCGAAAGCTTGTCGGCCACCTAAACTGAGCGATCGGGGGGAGAAGGACCCTAGTCACGAAGGGGACCAAAAACCTGATGGTCAATCTGTCAGAGTTACAGCATTCCACTGTGAAGAGCGGCAAACCTTCCAGAAGGACAACCATCTCTGCAGTAATCCACCAATTAGGCCTATAGGGTTGAATGGCCAGACGGAAGCCATTCCTTGGTTAATATAAATAAATACATTTAAAAAAGCACATAGCAGCCTGCCTGGAGTTTGCCAAAATGCACTTGAAAGACTCTCAGACCATGGGAAAAAATTATGTGGTTCGGTGAGAGAGAGATTAAACTCTCTGGCGTAAATGTTTTGGAGAAACCAGGCACCGCTCATCACTGGCCAGTACAATCCGTACAGTGAAGTATAGTGATGGCTGCATCATGCTGTGGGGATGTTTTTCAATGGCAGGAACAGGAAGACTAGTCAGAATAGATGGAAAGATGAATGCAGCAATGTACAGATACATCTTGCTACAGAGCGCTTTTGAACTCACACTGGAGCGACGGTTTATTTTTCAGCAGGACAACTAAGCACTTAGCTAAGATATCAAAGGAATGGCTTCAGGAAAACTATGAACGTAACTGTTCAATTCTATTCTATTGTAAATGTTCTTGAGTGGCCCAGCCCGAGTCCAGACTTGAATCGGATATCTCTGGAGAGATCTGAAAATGGCAGTGCACCAACGATTACCATCCAACCTGATGTACAGTGGGTACGGAAAGTATTCAGACACCTTTAAATTGTTCTACTTTGTTTCATTGCAGCCATTTGCTAAAATCAATAAAGTTAATCGGGCGGAAGGCGGAGTACACCCTGGACAAGTCACCACCTCATCGCAGGGCTAACAGATAGACAGACAACATTCACACTCACATTCGCACACTAGGGCCAATTTAGTGTTGCCATAAGCGGTAGAAAATGGATGTATGGATGGATGGAATAAAGTAAATTATTTCCCATTAATGTACACTAAGCACCCAAACTTGACCAAAAAAAAAAGAAATTACAATTTTTTGCAAATGTATTATAAATAAAAAAAACTTAAACATCACATGTATGGACTAAGTATTCAAACCTTTTGTTCAATACTTTGTTGATGCACCTTTGGCAGCAATCATAGTCTCAAGTATTTTTGAATACGAGGCCATAAACTTGGCACACCTATCTTTGGGCAGTTGCACCCATTCCTCTTTGCAGCACATCTCAAGCTCCATCAGGTTGGATGGGAAGCGTTGGTTTTAATCCAGGATGTCTCTGTACATTGCTTGATTCATCTTAGTCTAGTCAGGGGGGTGACCAAGAACCCTATGGTCAATCTGTCAGAGCTACAGCATTCTTCTTCGGAGAGAAGAACCTTCCAGAAGGAAAACCATCTCTTCAGCAAACCACCAATCAGGCCTATTTGGTAGTGGCCAGATGAAAGCAATATCTTGGGAAAAAGTTTGCCAAAACTCCCAAACTAGGACTACACGATTTTGAGAAAAATCCTAATTCAAATGTTTCTCTCCAAAATTGCGATTTTTATATTCATTACACAAAAAAATTATAAAACTTCAACAAAACTAAGAGAAGGAAGACATGTTACTTTTAGACAGTGAATCTACCTATTGTCTAAAGGCGCCACACATTAAAAAATATTTGGGTTTATGCAGAGACTCAGAACTTTTGTCTACATCATGCTCTTTAACTAAAAAAAAAATACATAAAATCTATAGAGGGTGTCTAATCACTATATATATTAATAGTATTAGGAACCATTTAAAATTATTTAAACTTATATTCCTCATTACAGTAAAATTGTTTACCTACCGTAATTGGAAGATGATAAACAGTTTTCCTAAATAAATAAACAAAAAATTAAATGAATTAATTTCATGAGGTGGGCGGGGTTTGATGGTAGGGGGGGTGTATATTTTAGTGTCCCGGAAGAGTTAGTTGCAAGGGGTTCTGGGTATTTGTTCTGTTGTGTTTATGTTGTGTTATGGTGCAGATGTTCTCCCGAAATGTGTTAGTCATTCTTTTTTGGTGTGGGTTCACAGTGTGGCGCAAAAATGTAACAGTGTTAAAAGTTGTTTATACGGCCACCCTCAGTGTGACCTGTATGGCTGTTGATCGAGTATGCCTTGCTTTCACTTACGAGTGTCTGTAAAAGCCGCATGTGTTATGGCCATGGAGTAAAAGCCGACGTGACTACAAGTGAGAGAGGACGCTAAAGGCAGTGCATCTAAGGCACGCCCCCAATATTGTTGTCCGGGTGGAATTCGGGAGAATGGTTGAGCCAGGAGATTTTATGGGAGGGGCACTGAAATTTGGGAGTCTTGCGGAAAAATCGGGAGAGTTGGCAAGTATCCGCTCCAGTCTCCACCGAGACAAAGATTGTTCATGACTGAAAAGAGGGGTCACTCACTTCAGTTAATTTCACTATTAAATAAATGCGCTCTGATGCTCAGAGCATGTTTTTCTTCTTTTTTCAAGTGAGAAACAAATAAATATGAGGCGCTACAATTCTGATTGGCAAAAATGGCTGTCACTCAAATTACACGTGACAGCGAAGAAAACAAAACACTCAGCCTCTTGCAGTTACGTACCGCACTAATTAAAACCTCAATGTCGATTAATTGTGCAGCCCCATCTCAGACCATATGAAATAAAATTATCTGATCTGATAAAACAAAGAAATAGGAAACCAGGCACCACTCGTCACCAGGCCAATACCATCCCTCCAGTGAAGCATGGTGGGTGCAGCATCATGCTGTGATGATAGTTTTTAGCGGCAGGAACTAAACTAACGCTTCCCATCCAATCTGAGGTGCTGCAAAGAGAAATGGGAGAAACTGACCAAAAATAGGTGTGCCAAGCTTGTGGCATTGTATTCGAAAATAAAAACCCTGTTTCCATATGAGTTGGGAAACTGTGTTAGATATAAACGGAATACAACGATTTGCAAATAATTTTCAACCCATATTCAGTCGAATATATTACAAAGACAACATATTTGATGTTCAAACTGATAAACGTTTTTTTTTGCAAATAATAATTAACTTTAGAATTTGATGCCAGCAACACGTGACAAAGAAGTTGGGAAAGGTGGCAATAAATTCTGATAAAGTTGAGGAATGCTCATCAAACACTTATTTGGAACATCCCACAGGTGTGCAGGCTAATTGGGAACAGGTGGGTGCCATGATTGGGTATAAAAACAGCTTCCCCAAAAATGCTTAATCTTTCACAAGAAAGGGTGGGGCGAGGTACACCCCTTTGTCCACAACTGTGTGAGCAAATAGTCAAACAATTTAAGAACAACGTTTCTCAGAGTGCAATTGCAAGAAAATTAGGGATTTCAACATCTACGGTCCATAATATCATCAAAAGGTTCAGAGAATCTGGAGAAATCGCTCCACGTAAGCGGCATGACCGGAAACCAACATTGAATTACCGTGACCTCCAATCCCTCAGACGGCACTGTATAAAAAACGGACATCAATCTCTAAAGAATATCACTACATGGGCTCAGGAACACTTCAGAAAACCACTGTCACTAAATACGGTTTGTCGCTACATCTGTAAGTGCAAGTTAAAGCTCTACTATGCACAGCGAAAGCCATTTATCAACAACATCCAGAAACGTCGCCGGGTTCTCTGGGCCTGAGATCATCTAAGATGGACTGATGCAAAGTGGAAAAGTGTTCTGTGGTCTGACGAGTCCACATTTCAAATTGTTTTTGGAAATTTTCGACATCGTGTCATCCGGACCAAAGGGGAAGCGAACCATCCAGACTATTATCGACGCAAAGTTCAAAAGACAGCATCTGTGATGGTATGGGGGTGCATTAGTGCCCAAGGCATGGGTAACTTACACATCTGTGAATGCACCATTAATGCTGAAAGGTACATGCAGGTTTTGGAAGAACATATGCTGCCATCCAAACGCTGTCTTTTTCATGGACGCCCTTGCTTATTTCAGCAAGACAATGCTAAGCCACATTCAGCACATGTTATAACAATGTGGCTTCGTAAAAAAAAATAATAATAAATAAATAAAAAAAAGTGTGGGTATTCCTGGCCCGCCTGCAGTCCAGACCTCTCTCCCATCGAAAATGTGTGGCGCATTATGAAGCGTAAAATATGACAGCGGAGACCCCGGACTGTTGAACGACTGAAGCTCTACATAAAATGAGAGTAGGAAAGAATTCCACTTTCAAAGCTTCAACAATTACTTTCCTCAGTTCCCAAATGTTTGAGTGTTGTTAAAAGAAAAAATGATGTACCACAGTGGTGAACATGCCCTTTCCCAACTATTTTGGCATGTGTTGCAGCCATGAAATTCAGAGTTAATTATTTGCAAAAAAAAAAAGTTTATGAGTTTGAACATCAAATATCTTGTCTTTGTAGTGCATTCAATTGAATATGGCTTGAAAAAGATTTGCAAATCATTGTATTCCATTTATATTTGCATCCAACGCAATTTCCCAACTCATATGGAAACGGGGTTTGTACTCGAGGCTGTAATTGCTGCCAAAGTTACATCAACAAGTTATAGAACAAAAGGTCTGAATACTTAATGTCAGATCTTATTTTTAGTTGTTTTAATCTTAATAAAGTCGCAAACATTTCTACATTTGTTTTTTTCTGTCAAGGTGGGGTGCTGAGTGTACAAATGAGAAATAAAATTAACTTTTGTGATTTTAGAAAATGGCTTTTCATACAGACTGTACCTTAAAAATGCTTCAAAGAGGAATGGGTGAAACTGCCTAAAGATAGGTGTGCCGAACTTGTAACATCATATTTAGAAGTACTTGAAGCTGTAATTGCTACCAGTGGTGCATCAACAAAATACTGAGCAAAGGCTGTGAATACTTGTGATTTACAATTTTTTAATACATTTTCTAAAAGCTCTGTAAAAGAAAAAATATTTTTAAAAAATACAAATAAAAAGTTTTCACATTGTAATTATTGGTTATTGTGTGTAGAATTGTTTAGGACAAAAATAAATGTATTTAAATTTTGGAATAAGGCTGTAACATAATATGTGGGAAAAGTGAAGCGCTGTGAATACTTTCCTGATGCACTGTGAATCACTTACTTCATGATGAACACTGACTTCATCCCCCAAAGTGCAGACATTGGGTAGCTCCATGAGGCTGATGTTAAAAGCAGGGAACCATCCTAAAAGGACCATACTTGAGTGAGTATTCACCCCTCAGTGTACCCTAAACATGGTTGTACATAGTGACAGCCTAGGGTGCTTACTCGTGAGGGCTCCATGTGAGTTATTGCTGAACTGTGACAACTGTAGCTGGCCTCTTCCTGGCCTGTGAACACATTGTAGAGTTTTAGTTGGCCTGTGCAGGTCCCGAGCATTAGAAACCGCTCACGAGCTGAGAAAGCACAACACATGAATCCACTTTCATCTTCATCAGCTTCTCTGAAAACAGAGATTGGGCGAAACCTGAGAAATACACAGAAAAGAGTTTTAAGAAATGACAAGGCTTTATCTCGATGGATCTCTATTTTCCAGATCCACCATATAAAAAAAACCTAAGAGGCGGCTATATGTGCAAACCTGCTGAAGATGAGGTGTCTGTCAAAGCATCCTCCGTCGACGCCACCATATTTAGGGTATATGACCCTTCTCGTGTGACGGGAGGTGAAATTAATAGGTGCTTGGCACCTCTGTTTGGGCTCAGGGCACTGATGTTGGGTGAAGAGAGAGAAAGGTGGGCAGGTTGCAACTGGGTTCTTACAGCGAGCATGTTGTTCCCGCAAGTACTCAGTGATGATACTGTCTAATGCAGGGGGGGAGGGCATGTGTCTGTCAAACTGCTTCTTCATCGCTGGTGTCTGGCTAAAGGCGCCATGGTCTGACTTCTGCCTCAACACTCGGGGTTTCCTGCAGCTCATTACGCTGCACCCTGTGTGCCTCTCACGGGAGAAAACGATTCGGCCGATCAGAGGTGAGCCATTGCTACAATGGGGCATAGGCGTCAATGGGAAAGGAGTAGTAGAGAGCCCAGCAGGTTGTGATGTAGAGGGGCGGGCTTGTAAATGGCTGGGTGCTGGAGTGGATAAATGAGATGGATGGCTGCCCAGTCTTGACCCAACACCATTGGCCAGCCGCGGGGTGCGTGGTAAAGTGCCAACAGCAGCAGTAGGAGGAGGGGGAGTGACAGGAACAAAAGTAGAAGCAGAGAGAGATGAATGTGACAGACATGTCATTGGTAGATCTGCCTCCTTTGTGAGGGCTGTGGCTGTGTCATGAAGGCCTTTGACTACAAGGTGGTTCCTAATAAGCAAAAGCAGCTCTTTCTCAGGAAAGGTGATCCTTGACTGAGCAACAACACTTGCTCTCTGTAGCCATGCCAGGGATACATCAGTACCGATCAGCAAAGGTTTTCCTGAG
Organism: Nerophis ophidion; assembly: GCF_033978795.1. NCBI lineage: Eukaryota > Metazoa > Chordata > Actinopteri > Syngnathiformes > Syngnathidae > Nerophis > Nerophis ophidion. The sequence goes on from NC_084616.1 coordinate 52,470,941, forward strand.
ATTCTTTCTATGAGTTCAGCTGCAAACTTGCAGAACTTGACATGCTCACTCCGTTTATCCTGGAGCACAGGCTCTTTCATGAGCTGCTGGATATGTCCACTGCTAAACAAAGGCAGCTTGCTGATGATCTGTCTGACAGAAGTGGACCGAGACAAACCCACCAGAGCCTTACAGGCCAGAGCTCGGATCTGATCTGCATCTGTAATGGGCATCTTTACTGTCAGCAGGGACAGCAGGACCTGCAGGACAAATTAAAAATTGTAATTAAAAAATGGGTCACAAACCCTAAGGAGGGTTTATAAAATACATATATGTTGATGGTTGTGTTATGTTGGAGTTCATCATAATGAAAAGAGGTCTGTTGTCTCCTGTATGGAAATATGGTTGTCAAAATGTGTCCTCCATATGATTCAATGTCTCTCTACATCTTCCTTCAAAAATACATGTACTAATAATACCCCTTGAATAATGTCACAATGAAAACATTATTTTTTTCTTTGCCGAGTACATACATCCTACATACATTGGGGTACGTGGTTTGTGTGCAGATGTTTTTGTGCTGAGCACAGGACAGTCTGTGTGGCAGTTTGTGTTTGGGTAAAATTGCTTGGTATCTCAACTTTGGTTACAAATGTGTTTTAAAGAACCAGTAGAGTGGAAAAACAAGTTGACTTTATGTGCCTACTTGTGTTTCATTGTGTCCATTAAACCATGTGTCCCCACACTACAGCCCGTGGGCCGAATACAGCCCGCCAGCGTACAAAATCCGGCCCGCAGGAAGTCCATGTTAAAAAATTTTTTTTATAAAAAAATTGTTGTTTTTTTAAATTATTTTATTATTATTTTTTTATCTGTCCTTTATTGTCCATTTTCTACCGCTTGTTACTCTCGGTGTCTCCTAGCCGCTCAGACAAATCATATTGCCTATAAATGCATTATCCCTTTGATAGTGTGACATCCGCGTGCTCAAGCCGCAGTGGCGGGTGAGCGCGCAGGAAGTGCACGCTCTTACAGTCAATTGGGGGGAAATGTTTTATACGCAATGCATCCCCCGAGTCAAAAAGTTTGGGGGACCCCTGCATTAAACCATATCCTTTTGTATTTACAATCCGCAAAGTATGTGAAAACACAGGTTAAACATCACAAAATGCCACAAATTCAGTCAGCCATTTTGACTATTGCGCTGTGACATCACAGTACGCTTCTGCCCTCTGACAATGTTGTCAGATCAATCATACTGGAAATGAGCAGAAATTGGAAAGCGATGTGGTGTTTTGTCATTCACAATCCTTAAGACAAGAACACATATGCTTGGCTTTTTTAATGCATTCGAAATAGTAAATAAATGGCCAACAGATTCAACAGATCGAGAGTCCTCTGTAGCACTCATTATACTCTCTCTAAAAACATCTAGACACTGCCAACAATTTTCCATTTCATCACCTGAAAATTAACCAAATATGAGTGATATTGTTGCATCGATCGCAGTAAGCTAATGCTATCTTACGCTGCTATTTTTCACAGACTGAGCAGACGGCTGCTTCTGCTTAGTCTCAAACTCGCCAGAATTCCGAATTCTAGAATTCATGCAGCTATCACCCTGCAGTGGACAAATGTGGCCATGGTCTGACAGGCTGGTCGACTTTGACATCCCCCGAGACGGTGAAATAGACCTCACAAGACGCTTTCTGAAGGAACTTTTTTTTTTACCCTTAATGAGAATTCCGATTAAATCTTTATCGAAACGGAATTATGTGAGCGTCCTGTCGGTCGGCATCTCAGCAAGAGTGGAAAAAATATAGACTAGTTTGTTTAATTCTGGTTAGTTATTGTTAGTTTGTATGTTTAGCACCTAGCAATGCGGATGCTAGTGTCACAATGAAACTGCATCCATCACTGGGCTTCTAAAACTTATTACACATCCATCCTCCTTGTGTTCAGGCTCAAAAATATACATTCCTGAATCATATTTTTTGCAAAATTAATAGTTTTTTGCTCTCATAAAATCTGCTTGATTAGCATTGATATTGATAGGGAAGGTATTTTTGGTTCCAAGCGCGACGTCACACGATCGGCTTTCTCATTATCTTTTAAAGTGCCTTGGGAATTTCCGTGAGATTGATACAATTGTGATGATATCTATTAATTCCCAAAACTTTGGAAGTTATTTGGTGTCATAAAACAGACACATATAATAGCTTAAATAAAAGAGGCAACTTGTTTTTTTCACTCTATTGTTACTTGAATTCTAATGAACGATCGTAAGATATGTTGAAGTGTTTTGAAAATTGTAATAATACACATGACCATAGGAATTAATTAGAAAGTATAGATATAGATACAAGGTTGGATATAATTTACGCTGCAATCTTACCACATGTTTTATCTCTTTGTAAGGACAAGTAATGATAGGATTGTTTACTAGTACTGTATATAGAGAGGATCCATTTAACACTGCTTTGCAACCAGTTTGCTGCAGGTGCATTTAGCTAAGGTTTGCGAGACTACTTGTCATTTCCTTTTTGATAACACTTGAAAAAAATAAATAGCACAATGATTTCTGTAACATGAAATAGATGGAAGGATGAAATACCTTAATGCCATTGTTGGACTGCACCACATTCCACATCTTAGTAAGCACATTTTCGCTGGATTTGGTTAAATGAGGGAGGCGACGACGGGGAGTGCCCGAAATAAACTTGCCAATGCTGGACATGCGTTTGTCAGGTGCACAGACACAGTTAATGACAACCTGCAGAGCAGACTTTTGGATCTCAGCATCGTTTACAAATACTTCTCCCTCTGCCACAGCAAGAACAATGTTCATACCTGCAAGACAAAAACTCAAACGTATACAGCAGATAATACGCAATAATAATTTGTCTAGAAGACTAATTGAAAAAATATTCGCCGACTACTCAACTGTCAAAATAATTGTTAACTGCAGCCGAGCAGAGGCTGGTATGTTTGAACATGTAACACTGTACAGCATTTATTTTTCTATTTAAAGATTATGTTGATAGCTGCTCAGAAATTATTTAACTGTTAGGTCTGTACATACCAGCGCTTGAAACAGTGGCACCGCCTTCATCGACAACAGCAACAGTCTCAGACAACAACATCTGAGTCTTTGGTACGACTGTGAGGATACTCAGGATGTCAAGCGCATAGCGCACAGTATCACTCCTGCATTGAAAGAAACGCAAGTGTACCACAACATAGCTTAGCCAATGTAGGTGCAAAAAAAAATCACTAAAAAACGCAGTAAGATGAGCATAATACGCTCTCCTCACCTGCCATAGTAGGTCCTCCAGTCACAGGCTATGGAGATAAGTTGCAGAAGGAGTTGGACGCAAGACAGTTTGTGGAAGACTTCAGCTGGTTCCCAATACAAACGTAGGGGCCCATACTCAATGAGAAACTCCATCATTTCCACTACCTGTTCACGACTGTAACTGACTGCCTGTGAGGATAAAAGCCAAATGATGACCACACATCTCAGACTTAAATGTATCAAACATTCACAATTAATTCATCTAATAGTGTGGAATTTATTAAAGCTTGTACTTTATATACCTTGTAGTAGGGCTGTGAGTGAATAGGAGCACCTCCCTCTGTACGCTGCAAGGATTGCTTCACCTGCTCCACTTTGATGGCCAGATGAGCCTCAAAGTACCTGCGCAGGGCCATGCAGGTGTGTTTGGCTGTCTGCCTGCTGGAGAAAATCTCGTCGTCGCTTAGCAGTGCACCCTGGTCATCTGGGTTTAGGATTTCCAATGTACTAATCTGAAAGATGTCATATTATACATAAAAAATAAACATCAGCTGTTAAAAAAAATATAAATATATACAGTATATAATACTTCAGCGTATTAGTATGTATGATTTTCTGTCAGCAATACAGATGTATGCATTTCCATGGTAAGAGTGGGGGTCACATGAGGCGAGCTGCTGGTTTAGCCTACCAGATTGACGAGGCGTCGCAGCCCGTCCTGCTTGTCAAAGAGTTCCAGCACAGCGCGAAAAGAGAAGGAAATCGAGAAGAACATGGTGGCGTGGCAGCAGCCGGATGCATGCGAACATTCCAGCAGCCACAGTGTGTACCCAACCACATCTGACAAGACAGAGTGGGGCAGCATGCACACCTTGGGAGGAGAGGTAAATGAATACAAATACGATCCTACTTCCTCTTGCATGTTATTGTTTAAATTGTGTTGTGTGATGTTACAGTGGCTAACAATAATAAATATACTTGTTAAACTAAGTTGTTTATAAAAAATACTTAAGCCTACTACGCTTCTGTACTTTTAATGTTGGTCATTATGGTGGTACTTTGAGAGCCAAGTTTTTTCTGAGGTGGTACTAGGTGAAAAAAGTTTGAGAACTACTGGCATAAGATATTTTAATTACCCTTTCCATTGCATCCTGGTTATAGGCAAGGTAATAGAGGCACAGTGATACTCCAGTAGCAGCCATGGAGGGCCTTGGGATTTCCAGGAGCTTCTGAACTCCACTATGCGCCACAAACTCGGCAGCAAACTTCTTGTGAAGCAGCAGAGAAGCCAAGTACTGTCAGAGAAAAAGAAAGAAAGAAAAATAACATAGGTCTCCATGTTCTTTCATAATCAGCATTTGAAAAAAGTTTTAGGAGGTTTAAGCATTGTTGCATAATTTACCTTCAGTGCCTCAAATGTAAGCTGCACATCATTGGTCAGCTTTAAATCCATGTAATGCATGAGGAGCTCACGTGCACCCATTTGCATGAATACTGCTAAAAGCTGAAGACAGGAGAAATAAATATTTTAATAACAGGAACAATAGCAAAAATTGAAAATGTGCTTCACAACCCAACCTAATAATAATTGCAGGGCTGTTAAAAAAAATTTACTCAATACTTCAAATAAACCGTTATTAATAGTATTCAATGCAAAAGGTGACAACATCAACTGATTTTTTGAACAAATCGCGATTCTCATTTATAACGATTATTAATCAATTTTAATAAATCAAACTATTTTTTTTCTTGATAAAACTGGCACCCAAAGATAATTAAAACGTATTGACTTTGAATCGAGAATCGCTTCTAAATTTAATAGAATCGTGTGGGGCCCAAAAATTCACAGCCCTACTGTCTATGCTATAAAACACAAACTAACCTCCTGATATTCTCCCAGAGGAGTGAGATACTGCAGAATGAGTCTTTGCTCGATCTCTGGGGTGAGAGGGTATAAGTGGTAGTTGTTGCCTATTACCCAAGGGCTCATCTCAGACCAGCTGCTGTTGGAAAGCTCGCTGAAATTCCTCTCTGGCTCGGGTAGAGAAAAATTTAACTTGTGCTTTGCAGTCCTGCCACTCTCTCTCTCTGCTTTTCTTTTTAGGTAACTACTACCATCAGACACGCCTTGGTGGAGTAGTGAGCCTGGGGCCGACATGGGCTTCATCATGGTTTTAACAGCCGAGTTGGCACGGCTGCTGGTCTTGTGAGGGGAGTTGAGACGGAATGAAAGGTCATTTTCAGGCTCTAAGGCAGAGAGGCTCATTTCCCGATCCTCGTCTTGCTCGAGTCCTTCCCTTTCAGCCCCATTTTGGCCCACCGAGAAAGGCTTCACCTCAAAGCCTCCATCAATAGTCTCCTCATCCAAAGGAAGTAAAGATCCACTCAGGGTTTTTCTGGGGCTGGGGCGCTTGATTTCTCTTTTAGTCTCTGCATCTTTATCTTGAAGTTCACGTAAGCGATGCAGCATCAATGGGACCTGTTAAAACCAAGCATTAAATCAAGCTGATGGAGTGGTGTAGGGAAATTGATGAGTGAACAATCTAGGGATTAATATTCATAAAACACATTGTGTCACACTACTGTTTGTTCTTTTAAAAAAGAACATTTTATTCAAAAATTAAAAAAAAATTACTGACCAAAATGGAGTTCTCTTCTCTGTAGTTGGCTGCAATGTCCTGGTTCTCCATGGCACCTGCCAACAAGCCTGTGGCATAGATTCTGAGGGGCTGCTCAGCCTCCCGAGCCCACTTGAACAACCTTTCAACTATTCCCTCCTGAAGAGAACAAAACCAAATTAATGAAAGATTAATAACAAGGTTAAATAATTGAGTGTAAAGAATGCTTATTCAACATTTACTTTGTTGATACAAGATAAAGAAAAGCAATGTGCCTGCAGGCTGGACTCTGACACTAACTGGTGGGGACTATTGACTTAGTGGTGTTAACCACCTCTCAAAAAGTACTTTTAACTCCATATTAAACGATAAGCTCAAATTTATTGAAGTGCTATTGACTATTTAAAATGTTTAATGTTAGCAGTGAATGGGAGTGAAAGTCAAAATGGGAAAACAACTTTCTTTGATGTCATAATAATATCCAACTTTATAATTTTTGCTAACATGTCTCGCTACAGTATAGATTGTAGCAGAGTATAGCTTAAACTATAGGACCGAAAAATGGGCCAATCAATCGGCCACCCATCAATTGCGACGATATTCATGAAAACGGTAGGTGATCACCAATGCCGTTTATTGCCGATCCCCTCTGGCTGACGCTGTATTTATTTTTAACCCTCCACTGAAAAGATAGCAGCTAACTGTGTATTGCCATACACAGTTTAGTGTGGCACCTCTAAATTAATCTCAATAAGCTCTATTAGCCTGGTGTGTTTAACACACAAGGAATTAAGACTTTGTAGACTGTGCTCGCTTTGTTCATTTCAAGAAAAAGAAAAATGCAACAACTATTATCACCTCTATTATGGCAAATAAACTTGTATTTCTATTTTTTTAAATCATTATAAAGTATCATTATCACTATTGCTTAGATTTTACTGACTTTACGTCCGGTCATTAAATATACGTGGTGGTGAAGCTCGCTTTGTTCTCAATAGGTACTAGGCACCATTTAGCCTTTCTCGAAGAAAATATGCTCAATGGTTGCATTGCTTTTGACTGTACGAATGGCTCAGAATCCCGAAAAAAATAAACGTCTTCATAGTTCCTCGAGAGGCAATCAAAAAGGCCGGAAGAATGCAGAGTCAAAGAATGCATAATTAGTTTACAGTGATCACTATGTTAAAAGGTTTGTTTGATATCATTTTAACATTTATTTTTTCCCATTTAAATAAATGATAAATGGGTTGTACTTGTATAGCGCTTTTCTACCTTCAAGGTACTCAAAGCGCTTTGACACTACTTCCACATTTACCCATTCACACACACATTCATACACTGATGGAGGGAGCTGCCATGCAAGGCGCCAACCAGCATCCATCAGGAGCAAGGGTGAAGTGTCTTGCTCAGGACACAACGGACGTGACGAGGTTGGTACTAGGTGGGATTTGAACCAGGGCCCCTCGGGTTGCGCACGGCCACTCTCCCACTGCGCCACGCCAGTTTAAGTATTTAAGTATTATCTTGATATTATTCGCAGTAAACACATTTTCTACGAGTGTTTCAAAAAGCACCAACTCGGTGAGTCTAAAAAGAAAGCAAATGTGAGCAAAACCTAAAAGAGTTAAGTTTTTAGCAAAGCCAGCAATCATAAATCAATCTTTCAGCACATACGCAATGTTGACATCTGTAGTTATATTTTGATAAAGATGGGAGGAAACACGCTACTCAGAAACGACGCGCGCAACAGCAACACACATGCCAGTAGCCGCAAAGTTAAATCAAGAAAGGCAACCTTATCCGAGCGGAAACGATACATAATTATCCGGGAGAGTCTTGATACCAATTTCCTAGACCCAGCCACACACAAAGAAATTGTAGATAGGGATGATATTTGTTAAGAAATTATCGATTTATAGTCCATTATCGAATCCTCTTATCGAACCGATTCCTTATCGAATCTCTTATCGAATCCAGATAGGTTGTTGTGGGTGCACTGAGTTCCAAAAGCCGTAGATGTTGTGTGATTGGGACGGCACGCTGTTTATATGGAGGAAAAGCAGACGTGACTGAGGACAGCATGTGGCCGTTATAGGGTGATGGTTTCAGGTGAGAGAGGACGCTAAAGGGACGCCCCCAGTGAGCATATAGTGCTGCTATGTGCGTTGTAAATAAAAAAAAAAACTGCCGACAAACACGTCACCAACATGGAAGAAGTTCCGCTCACTTTCGACATCCCAGTGAAGCACACTGGAGAAGAAGGGGACTAGCACGGTAGCGAATCAATACGCACAACGGGGCAAGAGAAGTCGGCTTTTACTCTTGTGCTAGCTTGCTATGCTAATGGAAAACGAGACTGACTTTAAAAATGAGGAGAGGGTATCTGGCGTGTTTGATGGAGAATTTGCAAAGCTGTTCATTTTGGACACAGAAGATGAGGACTTTGATGAATTTGTGGATAAGGATTGATCAAAAAATAATGTCAGTACATTGATAAAAACTTCAATTAAGTACAACCGAAGTTACTCAGCTTTGCTCCTGCTGCCTTTTTAAAACAGCGTCCATGCATGCTAGCGTATGTTTTAAGATAGCGTATGTTTAACCATACCTGCACCCAAAAATAGGCTACGCCTTATTTATGCGTTAAATACAGAAATAGCACCCTTAGCTGACACGGCGCCTTTTAATACGGTGCGCCCTACAGTCGCGAAAATAAGCTACAGTGGTTTAGATAACGGGAACCAGTTGTCAAAAAGGGATTCTAATCCATGGAATCGGTTCTTTTCTTATCAAACAATCTGGAGAACTGGTTTCGAACATCATCCCTAATTGTAGACCTTGATGCTTTTCCAAATTTCTGTGTTAAATGGCAAGTGGGGCACAATAGTTTGATATGTCTTCAAAGGTGACTGACGTATAATCCTTAATGTCACTCGATAAATCTTTTTTTGATAAAGTATAGGACTAAATTATATTGCATGGTTTGTATTTGTGCTCATATCTCCTTTATGCAGGAAGATGTAAGCCTATTTTGTACTTGGATAGTTCATGCGATGCTTGCTGTACAACAGTCAAGGCTGGGTTGACCACCACTGGTTTTTACTCCCAGGAAGAAGGCTTGTGTCGAAATACAAACAAATTTTAAAAGCAAGCCAGTCATGCTTTCTGCTTAGCTATCTTGAAACAACACCAATAAATAAGTGCTTGGTAAAGTGTAGATGGAAGCATGTTACAGTAGTACAGTAGTTATTAACATACATTTAACAAGTAGATTACTAAGAATTAGCAAGTGTATCATATAACAATGTCTGTGTAGCAGTCAGTACTAAAAGGGCGGCTCAATCATAAATTGGTGGTGTTGATAGGAAAGGTAGTATCAGTATGATAGTAGCATAATTAGGTCGATATTTTAACTCCCCCACATTTTGTTTGTTAATTTTTAATGCAGGAAATAAACACACAAAAACTTTGAGGGGGGAAAAAACTAAACATTTTAATCCAGATAGATAGTAGTTTTTAACTTTGTTTAGTTGAAGTGTACTATTGACTTTTTTAACTAACTAGTTTAAATAGTGTGTTGATATTGATACATTTACAGTTAATCAACACAAGTCATCATTATTAAAATTGGCAGATCTCACTCATGGATTATTTGGTACTGGAATGAATTTGGAATTAGCATGAAACCCTGAAGGCAACGTCTTAATAGGACCACAACAGGGGTTAATAAGATTATTTTGAGTACGTAGTTTGATGCAACTTTTAACAGGTGGCATAATTTTAAAAATTACCCAATTGACTATGACAATAATATGACACTCTAAAGTCATATAATAATGTACCTTTTCCTGAAATACCACTGCTGTCTCTAGTCCAGGCATGATGTTCTGAAGCAAGCGACAGGCTGCTGCATTGAGGGGAAATTCTCTGCTGGCCATTACATAACTATTCACCAACTATGTGGGGAAATAAATGTTATTAAGCACTTGCAGGCTCACTTCAATGAATATCAAACTGATCCATTCAATCTATCCTTACTGTGTTCATGAAGTCGTCATTCTTAAACAGGATCTTGAGCAAATGTCCCAACACACATTCCGGATCAGCCCTACCTGGTGGAAAATAAGAACACAAACAACATTTATAAATGTATGCACTACATTTACAATAATACTTTTTTCCATGTTCTTTGTCTTACCAGGATGACGATCATCAAAAGGGTCTGGGTCTGCTTTATGGTACTCCTCGGTCTCCTTCTCAACAAGCTCCGAGATTCTGTAAATGTTAATTTGTATATTCCTTTGATATGACCAAATTAGGGCTGGGCGATATATCGATATACGCGATATATCGCAGGTTTGTCTCTGTGCGATATAGAAGGTGACTATATCGTGATATTCGAGTATAAGTTCTCACGCAGTTGCTTTTAGCTGCGGGCAGTACACCGCAGGCTCTTCCCACTCCTTGTGTCTCCTTCTCACAGACAGTAAGTGCACCTTCTTACACACGTCACATACTGTCACATCACACGTCACATATGTATAGGCCCTCACGGAGCAGAGAGGTAGCAGCATGGGTAATGTTAGCTGTGAGGCTAACGAAGCCGTGCGAGAGGTAATACGAAAGAAAGAAGATGCGAATCTGGTAACAAATGAAGGAAGAATTAATCCCAAGAAATACAACAGGGGGTCCATCGTCTGGCAGTGGTTTGGCGTCAAGCGGGAATATGTCGAATAGACAACTTTAATTTGTAAAGTGTGAGGCACAAGCGTTGCTACCAAGAGTAGCATAATTGCTAATATGTAGCATCATTTGGAAAGTCACCTGCTAATAACTGTTTAATAAATACAGTTTTGGTCAATTGAGTTACCGTATTTCCTTGAATTGCCGCATGGCATATAGTATGCACCTGCCTTGAATTACTGCCGGGTCAAACTCGCTTCGCAAAATAATTAACGCATGCTTAGTATTACCGCCTGGTCAAACTTGTGACGTCACAAGTGACACTTCCCCTGTCATCATTTTCAAAATGGAGGAGGCTGATTTCAATACTGGTAATTTGAAATTGCATAAAGGGAAGAGGATTAAGAGCTATTCAGTAGGATTTAAGGTCCAAGCTTACATCACACTGAAATTTTTACTGCATACCTTTGGTAAGTGCCAGAGTGAGAAGAGGTTTTAAAATAATTAGCGTGTGCTTACTTTTACCGCATGCCTTTGGTAAGCGCAGGAGTGAGAAGAGGCTTTAAATTAATTAGCGCCCCGGCGGCAATTCAAAGAAATACGGTAGTTGTGATTTCCTTCTCTGCATTAAAGTTTAAAATTAGTATATATTAATGCAGTATGAATAAGAATGTTTTAATGCAGACACATAGAATCATCATACTGCTGTGATTATATGTATCAAGTGTTAATTCAAGGCTAAGGCAACATATCGAGATATATATTGTGTATCGCAATATGGCCTAAAAATATCGAGATATTAAAAAAAGGCCTTATCGCCCAGCCCAAGACCAAATTCATTTGAAATATGTAAAACAGCGAGTCAGTTGATCTATACCAGAAGTTCTTAACCTGGGTTCGATCGAACCCAAGGGGTTCGGTGAGTCGGGCTAAGGGGTTCGGTGGAGGTCAAAACACACCCGACTCATCGTGTCAATAAAAACTTCTCCCTATTAGGGTATTACGGATACGGCAACAACAGAAGTCACACTGATCTGCAGGTGTGTAATTTGTTGTGAGTTTATGCACTGTGTCGGTTTTGTTCTTTGAACAAAATGATGTTCATGCACGGTTCATTTTGTGCACCAGTAAAAAAACATGGTAACTTTAGTATGGGGAACATATTCACCATTAATTAGTGGCTTAATAACATGCAAATTAGTAAAATATTGGCTCTTAACTATTACCTATTAATGCCTTATTCGGCATGGCCTCATTATAACCCTTACCCTCTAACCCAGGGGTCTCAAACTCAATTTACCGGAGGGCCACTGGATGCAGAAACTGGGTGAGGCTGGGCCGCAAGAAAAGATTTCTTAAAAAAATCCAACATGCATTTTTTTTATGAATTCACCTTCTTTGAATGGCTTTCCCGCCCTAGCAACATACTTGCCAACTCTCGCGTTCTTTCCGGGAAACACCCGAATATCAGTGCCCGACCCGACAATCTCCCGGGCCATTCATTCTCCCGGTTTCCACCCGGACAACAATATACTGTACAATATACACCCCCGCCGTCCCAACCCCGCCCCCTTTTGTAAACCGGAAGAGTTAGGGCTGAATTGGATTCTAGGTATTTGTTCTGTTGTGTTTATGTTGTGTTATGGTGCAGATGTTCTCCCAAAATGTGTTTGTCATTCTTGTTTGGTGTGGGTTCAAAGTGTGGCAAATATTTGTAGCAGTGATAAAGTTGTTGATATGCCCACACTCAGTGTGACCTGTATGGCTGTTGATCAACTATGTCTTGCAGTCACTTACTGTGTCTTCAGAAGCCAAATACAACATGTGGCTGGGCTGGCACGCTGTTTGTACAGATTGTAGAGGATGTTAAAAGGCAGTACCTCCACGGTGCCCCCTTATTATCGTTGTTAGGGGGGAATTCGGGAGAATGATTACCATTGGAGGGGCACTGACAACTGGGAGTCCCCCGGAAAAAGCGAGGGTATAAAAGTATGACGCTATAAAGGGTTATTCATACAAAACTTGCGGGCCGCACCAACATTAAATTTCCATATTAAGGTGCGGGCCGCAATTGGCTCGCGGGCCTCGTGTTTGAGACCCCTGCTCTAACCCTAACCCCAAACCTAACCAAATAACTCCAAATTAAGTCTTTGTTACTTAGAATATGTTCCCCTAGTGTCAAAAAAACTTTAAATTATGTCTTTGTTACTTAGAATATGTTCTCCATACTAAAGTGTTACCAAAAACATAACTTTGTCTTGAATTGGAAAAAAAAACTAAACATTTTATTTTTCCACAAAGAAGGGTTCGGTGAATGTGCATATGAACCTAATGGGGTTCGGTACCTCCAACAAGGTTAAGAACCACTGATCTATACAGAAAGAACCACTTACTTGGTAAGAATGTTAACTAGCTCCTGCGTGCTGCCTTGTTGCTCCTTTTCCCATTGTTCCAGTAGAGTAGTCAGCTCTGCCTTGGCGTCCACACTGGCAGAATTCGAAGCCATAATAACTCTGCCTATTGGAAACCACATTCAAATCAGTACCTCGCACTATTCTGTAAACTCAGATCAGCAGTTGTGATGTGGCTTACAAAGACAGACTAAACACTGCAGTGATGATACAATGCAAGGTTACTACATGAGTCGGCCATAACAGAATAATGAGGAACACAGATTGAATGCTCACAGGTGCCTAAGTCTCCAGGGACTTCAACTGTCAAATTTACAAGAAGGTTCAAAATAAAACGCCATCAAGAAAGCATGCGAAAGCAATGACTCTGACTGAAGCAATACGTTGCGCGGTTATTCTTATAAAATAATTGTAAACATTTGCAGACGTAACTTTTCTTCTCCACCAGGTCGCATCATCGTGGCTAACGAGGAGGCTACTTTAGCCTGCTAACGTAAACGTGGTCACTTCTAAACTCAGTGCTGGATTTATAGACAATGTTGTCCAAAACATGCACACTGCAGCGTGTCAACACTCCATTGACGAACCACAACGACTGACCAGAGCCCTAGCCACGAGCTAGCGGCATCACAGGTTAACCTGTTTAGTTAGCTAGCGTGCTAACTTACCTCGTTGTTCCGCTCAGTTCCTCCTCGGCGTCGCCAGATCTAACAAAACTCAAATGTGACGATACAACCTCCAACCTTAGTGGCTGCAGGCTAACGCTGGCGGTACCGGAAAACAGCCACAGCCAAAACCTTTGTATTTTAATTTGGCTTTTTGTTGTTGCTTTACTGTCATTATGGCGAACACGTTCCTTACGTCATTGCAGCTGCGACAGTCCACTTATTATGACGTCAGCACTCCAAAGCAAAACATTACGCAACCGTTTATTGGGATTTCTCAATAAATGCATGTTGTACGAGTATTTGATGCAAACGCATGCACGTATTAAACAAGCATACAAAACATGTGTCATACAATGATAGAACATATATTTATGCGGTACATTATCAATAGTGAAATCAAACACATGGTAAGTGATATAAAAATACAAATTGTAACGAAAGTTCTATATTCAGTGAAAAGTGTTTGTATAAAAATACCGTGTTTCCTTGAATTGCCGCAGGGCATATAGTATGTGCCTGCCTTGAATAACTGCCGGGTCAAACTCGCTTCCCAAAATAATTAGCGCATACTTAGTATTACCGCCTGGTCAAACAAGTGACGTCACAAGTGACCCTTCCCCTGTCATCATTTTCAAAATGGAGGAGGCTGATTTCAATACCGGCAATTTGAAATCGCATAAAGGGAAGAAGATTAAGAACTATTCAGTAGGATTTAAGGTCCAAGCTTACATCACACTCAAATTTTTACTGCATGCCTATGGTAAGTGCCGGAGTGAGAAGAGGTTTTAAAATAATTAGCGCATGCCTACTTTTACCGCATGCCTTTGATAAGCGCAGGAGTGAGAAGAGGTTTTAAATTAATTAGCGCCCCGGCGGCAATTCAAGGAAATGTGGTATATCATTTCTCAGGCTTTTATTTTGTGGTGTGGCATTCACTAGGTTAAAAAAAAAAAATTAACAGTATATTCATGACTTTCCAAAAGAAATACATTGGCATATAAAATATTGAGTGCATACATCAAAATGCACGATTAAATGGTTTCATTGTTGCTTCAGTATTCAGGTAGGATGACAGCTTTTACAGTTACATCACAGTACAGCAACAGGTGGCTGGGTAGTTGTCTGCATTGACTTTGAATTCATTTCCATACACAAAGTAAATGTTTGTTTTCCCTTTCCATGCGTAGGTAACTTTGGTCACAGGGATCAGCTCGATAGTTTGACGCTGAAGAAAGAAAAAAAACAGCATAAGCAATATACTTTATAACAAACAATTATTCCATCAGATGATAAAATGATGTTTTACTAAATTAAATGTATGTATACCTGTTGCAGAATGCGAGACGTTTGGGAGAACCGGCCCTGGTGTTCACTGACTAAACGCTGTGCAGCATTTACCACAGCAGGGTCTGGAAACCCCATCAATGGGTACACCTGGACAAAGTAATACAAATATATTAAAGGGGGTGCTTTTTTACCCAACCTTTAAAAATGGCTTTGTAATGCCACCTGAAACTCATACAAACAGACTTGAAGCTTAAGAGATTTTGCATCCAAGATTATGTCCTCATGTAGTGTGTAAAATTAAAATATAGTAACAATAAAAGGGATTTCTTTGCTATAGAAAAACCTTGAGGCATGTGAAGCAAGTGAAAAATAAGGTTTGATTTAACCTATATGATGCAATGCAGCAGTACTACAGATATGCTGATCCATCGGCCACCAATCAGTATTGGAAGATTTTTGTGAAAAAGTATTTGATCGCCATTGCCAATTATTGCCTATCACTGATCGCTGATCCACTCTGACTGACACTATTTGTTTTTAATCCCTCGGCTATCAAGGTAGCAGCTAACTGTGTGTCTTCATACATAGTGTGGAGATGCTCCCTAGGTTAATAATAATTACATCTATTGTTGTAAATAGACAACATTTATTAATATCTTACGTAACATTATCTCTGGGGGATGAGGCGAAATATGTTACACACCAACACCAAGCAAGGAGTAGGCATACTAAGTTAACCACCAAGTGCTTGATCAAGTTTAAGAAGTGTAGATGGATGCACTTTACAGCAGAAAGTAAGAAAATATTAACAGAAAATTAACAAGTATATTTGTTAATAAGAGTCTAGAGAGAGGATAATTTATCAACAACTGTTGGTATGCCGGCGTTGTCACACTCGGTATACACTACACTACACAGGGGAGGGGGAGATTTATCCATTAACTGGTAGTATCGATACCATAGCTATTATCAGTATATGAGCGATATCAGGGTGATTAAGTCAATATTTGTTTTGCTTGTTTCTTATTTCATGTTTATACATTCAGGGAATAAGTCATTTGACACAGGGGGACTTTGAAGGCAAAAACCCAAGGAGTTAAATGACAAGTAGTAGTTTTTGCTTTTTTTAAGTTATGTTTGACTTTGCTCTCCTCAAACAATTGTACATAATTTAAAAATAAGGAGCTATCTTAAATGTTGTGCTGATTGGGGCAAAAAAGTATTTAGTCAGCCACCGATTGTGCAAGTTCTCCCACTTAAAATGATGACAGAGTTTTGTAATTTTCATCATAGGTACACTTCAACTGTGGGAGACAGAATGTGAAAAAAAAAAAATCCAGGAATTCACATTGTAGGAATTTGTAAGAGTTTATTTGTAAATTATGGTGGAAAATAATGATCTGGTCAATAACAAAAATTCAACTCAATACTTTGTAATATAATCTTTGTTGGCAATAACAGAGGTCAAACGATTACTATGGGTCTTTACTAGGTTTGCACAAACAGTAGCTGGTATTTTGGCCCATTCCTCCATGCAGATCTTCTCGAGAGCATTGATGTTTTGGGGCTGTCGCCGAGCAACACGGACTTTCAACTCCCTCCACAGATGTTCTATGGGGTTGAGGTCCGGAGACTGGCTAGGCCACTCCAGGACTTTCAAATGTGTCTTACGGAGCAATTCCTTCGTTGACCGGGCGGTGTGTTTGGTATCATTGTTATGCTGGAAGACCCAGCCATGTTTCATTTTCAAAGCTCTCACTGATGGAAGGAGGTTTTGGCTCAAAATCTCTCGATGCATGGCCCCATTCATTCTTTCCTTAACACGGATCAATTGTCCTGTCCCCTTAGTAGAAAAACAGCCCCGAAGCATGATGTTTCCACCCCCATGCTTCACAGTAGGTATGGTGCTCTTGGGATGCAACTCAGTAATCTTTTTCCTCCAAACACGACGAGTTGAGTTTATACCAAAAAGTTCTATTTTGGTTTCATCTGACCACATGACATTCTCCCAATCCTCTGCTGTATCATCCATGTGCTCTCTGGCAAACTTCAGATGGGCCTGGACATGCACTGGCTTAAGCAGGGGGACATATCTGGCACTGCAGGATTTGATTCCCTGTCGGCGTAGTGTGTTACTGATGGTAACCTTTGTTACTTTGGTCCCAGCTCTCTGCAGGTCATTCACCAGGTCCCCCCGTGTGATTCTGGGATTTTTGCTCACCATTCTCATGATCATTTTGACCCCACGGGATGAGATCTTGCGTGGAGCCCCAGATCGAGGGAGATTATCAGTGGTCTTGTATGTCTTCCATTTTCTGATAATTGCTCCCACAGTTGATTTTTTCACACCAAGCTGCTTGCCTATTGTAGATTCACTCTTCCCAGTCTGGTGCAGGTGTACAATTATTTTCCTGGTGTCCTTCGACAGCTCTTTGCTCTTGGCCATAGTGAAGTTTGGAGTCTGACTGTTTGAGGCTGTGGACAGGTGTCTTTTATACAGATAACGAGTTAAAACAAGTGCCATTAATACAGGTAATGAGTGGAGAACAGAAAAGCTTCTTTAAAAAAAGTTACAGGTCTGTGAGAGCCAGAGGTCTTCCTTGTTTGAAGTGACCAAATACTTATTTTCCACCATAATTTACAAATAAACTCTTTAAAATTCCTACAATGTGAATTCCTGGATTTTTTTTTCACATTGTGTCTCTCACAGTTGAAGTGTACCTATAACGAAAATTACAGACCTCTGTCATCATTTTAAGTGGGAGAACTTGCACAATCCGTGGCGGAATAAATACTTTTTTGCCCCACTGTAGTTAAACTGTCAATAGCGCCCACTTAAATAAATTGAAACATCTACAATTAGTTCATGCGATCAATATCAGTATTGGCATCAGCTAATCTCACTCATGGAGGATCGAAATCAGCCCTATAAAACCCTGATCGGATCATCCCCAATTAGTACACAAACTATATGGACAAAGAGTACATTGTTGTGCTTCATACATTTTGGTGATTTTTTTTTTCATTCCTCAGTGTACAAAGCAAGGTCCATAAAGCCCTGGTTGGATTACTTTTGTGTGGAGGAATTTAAGAGCAGTGAACTCAATCCCCTTAAACACCTTTGGGATGAACTCAAAAAGAGATGGTGAACATCAACAATCTCTGACCTTGTAATGATTTTTTTCAGGATGACTGTCATGAGGGCAGTTCTCCTGCCTTTTTTTTCCTCTTGTCTGCAAGTCTCTCCCTGGTCGTCAGTTGCAGGTGTGCTGCCAGCCATCCAAGCCCACCTGCACCTAATCAACGACCTGACTTAAACCCTGGATCTCCACCCAGCCAGTGCCAGTTCGTTCGTTGCCTGTGGTACATTCTAACCTGAACACTATCTTTGCCCTGAAACCTTTTTTGAACCCTGTTTTTGTATTTCCTCAGATGCTGAACAGACTTTTTGACCCCGTCTTCCTGGAGCTGACTTTTGTTACTCTTAAATTATTTTCTCCAGTGATTTTTTGTTATTAAAAATACTTTTTACTGATCCGCAATTGGATTCAATTTTTTGAAACCATAACAGAACAAACTGGCCAGTATGAATCCAGCGGATCTTCTCCTTGATGAGGACACACCTGCGGCAATCAGGGAAGCCGTTTCACATCAAGGCATCCTGCTCGGCCTGCATGAACAGACACTACGCCTTCTTGTTTAAGGAAATCAGGATCTCGTAACACAAATGAGCCAACTCATGAACCAAATATCTGTCTTAACAAAACAACTTTCATCCACAGCCTCTGCCCAGTCACCTCTGACCCCTGCCTCACCTCACGCCTCTGCCACCACTCCTGAAGTTCCCGTGCCAAACCCTGAGCCTTTTCATGGGGACCTAAGCAGCTGTCGAGGCTTTCTTCTGCAGTGTTCCAACATTTTTCAACTCAGACCAACAACCTTCTCTGCAGATAAGTCAAAAATGTTGTTAATGGTTGGGTTACTGCGTGGCAGGGCGTTAGCATGGGCAGAGGCAGAAGACTCCCAGAATCTACTGGCACTCAGGAGAATCAATGACTTTGTTGAGCGTTTCCGGCAAGTTTTTGATCACCCAAACTATGCTGGTAGTGCAGCAAAGCGTCTCCTATCACTACAGCAAGGAAGTCACAGTGCTGCAGATTATTCTGTGGATTTTCAAACATTGGCAGCTGACTCAGGATGGAATGACCAAGCACTTATGGAGATTTTTATTAAGGGTCTTAATGAACAGCTAAAGGATGAATTTGCTTGCAGAGACAAAGACAAATTTTAGTTCACTCATCTCATTGGTGATTCGGTTAGATACCCGTTTACGTGAGCGCCGCCTCGAAGAATGGTCAATCTAAATTTCCTCAAACTGTTCACAGACCAGCAATTAAAGCAGCAGAAATTCCACGTCCTACCCCTCCTGTGGCAACAGAAGAACCCATGCAGCTGGGCAGAGCACCCCTGTCTCCTGAAGAACGGCAGCAGCGCATGATGCTAGGTCAGTGCCTATATTGTGGGGGATCGGGTCATTTAATTTCCACTTGTCCAGTCAGGCCAAAAAGACCCGACTCACCAGTAGGCCTGGGAGTTTTGGTGAGCTATTCTAAAATAGGGTGTAGTCCCCGATTGTTACTTCAGGCTACCCTTAGGTAGGGTAAATTTTCCTTACCTTTGTCGGCGTTGATCGATTCTGGTGCGGAGGACAACTTTTTAGATTTTGAGTTAGCTAAACAGTCTAACATCCCCCTACAGGCACTTAAAGTTCCCATTACTGCCAATTCGCTTAATGGGAAACTTTTGGCTAATGTTACTCACTGTACTGTCCCGCTAACCCTTTGCCTCTCTGGAAACCACCATGAAGAGATTCAATTTAAGATTATTTCTTCTCCTCACACACCACTCGTTTTAGGACATCCTTGGTTGAGTTTGCACAACCCCAACATTGACTGGTTAAATAGAATTACAGGTTGGAGTGAAAAGTGTCACATTAATTGCCTTCGCTCTGGCCTGGTGCTCATTAAGGGTGCACAGTCTGATCCTCTGGAAATCTCCGATCTTTCGAACATCCCTCGTTATCATGATCTGGCAGAGGTTTTCAGTAAAGACAAAGCCTTATGTCTTCCTCCTCACGGTCCGTATGATTGCGCAATCGAGCTCATTCCTGGTGCCACCTTGCCCTCTAGCCGCTTGTTCAATTTGTCACGCCCAGAGAGAGAAGCGATGGAAAAATATCTGAACGAGTCTTTATCAGCAGGTTTAATCCGTCAATCTTCTTCCCCTATCGGTTCCGGATTTTTTTTTGTTGAAAAGAGACAAATCCTTACGTCCCTGCATAGATTATCGTGGCCTGAATAACATTACTATCAAAAATAAATATCCACTACCTTTGCTCACAGCAGCCTTTGATCCATTACAGGGATCTGTCATTTTCACAAAATTAGATCTGCGCAATGCTTACCACCTCATACATATTAGAGAAGGGGATGAGTGGAAGACTGCCTTTAACACCCCATAGGACATTTTGAATATTTGGTCATGCCTTTTGGTCTTACTAACGCCCCAGCTGTTTTTCAAGCACTTGTGAATGATGTTTTGAGAGACTTTCTAAACCATTTTGTTTTCGTTTATCTCGACGATATTTTAATTTTCTCCCAGTCCCCTGCTGAACATATCAAACACGTCCGTTTAGTTTTACAAAGACTTCTGGAAAACAAATTGTCAAAGCGGAGAAATGTGATTTTCACCGTGACTCTGTCCTTTTTGGGGTTTATTATTGAGGCTGGACAAGTGAGACCCGACCCCCAAAAAATAAAGGCAGTTTTAGAATGGCCACAGCCAACAAGTCGTCGGAAGCTCCAACAGTTCCTGGGTTTTGCAAATTTTTATAGGCGCTTTATCCGCAACTTCAGCTCAATTGCCCAACCCCTTTGCCGTTTAACATCATCAACTCCCTTTTCTTGGACTGAGGAGGCTGAGTCGGCATTCAGAAAACTAAAGGACTTATTCATTACCGCACCAGTATTAATGCAACCGGACCAAACCCGTCAGTTCATTGTAGAGGTGGATGCCTCTGACTCTGGAGTCGGGGCAGTGTTATCACAACGGTCTAGCTCTGATGACAAGCTCCACCCCTGCGCCTTCTATTCTCGTCGTTTATCTCAGACTGAAAAGAACTACGATGTAGGGAATAGGGAGCTTTTGGCCATCAAATTGGCACTAGAGGAATGGAGACACTGGCTGGAAGGAGCTGAAAAGCAATTTATCGTCTGGACTGATCATAAAAATCTTTCTTACATTCAAACTGCCAAAAGACTCAATTCATGCCAAGCCCGGTGGGCATTGTTTTTCAGCAGATTTGATGTTGTCCTAACTTATCGGCCAGGCTTCAGGAACACCAAGCCAGATGCTCTCTCTCGCCAATTCACCTGTTCTGACACCCCCTCTGACCCAGTGACCATTCTCCCTTCCACTCACATTGTTGCAGCCGTTACTTGGGCGATCAAAGCAAAGGTGAAGGTGGCTCAACGCACAGATCCCGATCCAGGTAATGGACCCAATAACCGCCTCTATGTGCTTAACTCTGTCCGTTTTCAAGTGTTGCAATGGATCCACACTGCACGATTTTCTTGCCACCCTGGAGTCACTCGCACACTCAACCTGCTCAAACGTAGATTTTGGTGGCCTTCAATGGATGCTGACACACGGAAGTATGTCCTTGCCTGCCCTGTCTGCGCCCAAAATAAGTCTTCACACCGTCCACCCTCTGGACTTCTCCAGCCGCTCCCCGTACCTTCTCGGCCATGGTCTCATATCTCTATGGACTTTGTCACAGGACTGCCACCGTCCCGAGGTAATACTCACTATAATTGACCGTTTTTCCAAGGCCTGTCATTTTGTGGCTCTACCCAAACTGCCGACAGCATTGGAAACTGCAAATCTCCTGGTTAATCATGTCTTCCGTCTACATGGACTGCCGTTGGACATTGTTTCGGACCGTGGACCACAATTCACCTCTCGTATGGTGGCTGTTTTGTAAGTCAATTGGTGCGACAGTCAGTCTTTCCTCCGGTTTTCACCCCCAATCTAATGGGCAGACAGAACGGGCAAATCAGGAACTGGAAGCCGCATTAAGATGTGACAGCAGATAATCCCACGCAGTGGAGTGCCCATCTTTCCTGGGTTGAGTACGCCCACAACTCTCAATTTTCTGCTACTGGTTTAACCCCCTTTGAAGCCTCTCTTGGTTATCAACCACCACTATTCCCTGAGCAGGAACAGGAGTTCGCCGTGCCATCAGCCCAACATTATCTGCGTCGATGCCAAAAGGTATGGAAGGACACACGAACTGCTCTCCTGCGTACTGCCGAACACAACAAGGTGGTGGCTGACTGTCGCAGAGTTCCTGCTCCAGCTTATCAACCAGGACAATTGGTATGGTTATCTTCTCGGAACATCCTCCTAAGAACTGAGTCGTAAACTGTCTCCACGCTTCCTTGGTCCTTTTCCTGTCGACGTAATTGTCAACCCTACAACAGTCCATCTAAAGCTGCCCTCTTCTATGAGGATACATCCTGTTTTTCACATTTCCCAGCTCAAACCGATGACAGTCAGCCCTTTTGTTACTCTTAAATTTTCTCCAGTGATTTTTTGTTATTGAAAATACCTTACTGATCCAAAATTGGATTCAATTTTTTGAAACCATAACAATGACACACATGTCACAAAATATTTTTATACTGTAGCTACAGAAAAAATATCTGGCCAGATATGTGTAAATTATATCATGCTCATGCAAAAAAAAAAACCTCTTACCAAGTACTGCGAGTCTCTGAAAAGCTCCTTGCCAGACACTTTGCTGAGGTTGTCCACCTTAAGGCCACTGGACTGTTCCACAACATAGTCATCACAGTTGTTTGTCCTGGAATAATACAGTTTGTTTGGATAACTTATAATTTTAGATAATTAAAAATGGTATATTGCAGTCATGTTCTACCGACAATATATGAAACCGCACCATTTTAAAGTCAGGTTGATGTAGACCAAAAGCTGCTGTTTTCCTTGACATTTGGGACATTGCATGGATCCTTGCCCCTGGCAGTGGTGGCAGCTGCGACATTAGTGTAGAAATGACACTCATATTAGAGCAGTGGTTCTTAACCTGGGTTCGATCGAACCCTAGGGGTTCGGTGAGTCGGCCTCAGGGGTTCGGTGGAGCCGCCGCACATAGTGTACCGGTAAATAAAAGCTTCTCTCTATCGGTGTAATATGGATATGGAAACAGCAGAAGTCACACTAATTATCAGGTGTGTAATTTGTTGTGAGTTCATGCACTGTGTTGGTTCTGTTCTTTGAACAAGGTGATGTTCATGCATGGATAATTTTGTGCACCAGTAAAAAAAAATATATAACTGTCTTGAATTTGATAATCCACTAAAAGAGGGTTCGGTGAATGTGCAGATGAAACTGGTGGGGTTTGGTACCTCCAAGGTTAAGAACCACTGTATTAAAGTAAGTTTGGGGAAAATGTGTACTTTTGTTGAATAAAGGATAAATGGTTACAAATTAACAAAATAAATTAGCGGAATATTTTACTGACTTTTCCCTCCCTCTGCCAAAACAATGATTGCATCTTTCATCACCGTGACGGAAGCCAGCTCCATTGCAAACCCAGCACACTTTCTGTGGGAAAAGGCCAACAGTTGCATGATATGACCGGGGGTGCCATTAGCCAGAATGACATGTGACAATGACTTACATTGCCAGCCCCAGCACAGTCTTTGCAAGGTTTTCGCCCCATTCCTACGCAAACATGGCAGCTCTGTTGATAAAATGATCTTGATTAGAAGATACACATATTCTGGACTGAACATGTTCAGAACTGACAAGACTATCAACCTTCATAGATGAAGTGTAAGGAACTTTGATGATCTGTTTGCCATCCACAAAATAATTGGGTGTCGCAGGAATATCCCAGGGCCCTGGAGGGGGTTGAGCGAATGCATCTACTGGTTGGCCTGTTCCAAAGAAAATATCATGCTTGCTATATTAAAAACAGCTGACTGGAAGCGGTGTGAAAATCAATTACTTTTTCAATGAATCGTTACTTGTGGAGATTTAAGTTAAATAAACTTAAAGATTGATTACTTTTCTCATCAAAATTCAATTTTAATGTAGTTTGTGTATATGTTTAGTCTTGTCTGGCATTTTATCAGTCAAAACCAAATTAGTAAAAAGATAACATGGAAAATAATGATAATCTGACAGTTGCACAGTAGGACATAGGCAAGATGGCACTTATACCATTGTATGGCTCGTAACTCCACTCTGTAGACCTTGACTCAGTAAAGGTTTCCAGGCGGTACTAAAAAAAACAAAAAACATTGAAATTGCTTTGGGCTGATTAGATCAACTTTTTTGTTTGCCATGTAGCATCATATGCACACAAATCTTCTTTGTACCCGATAGGTATTAAAAGCCTCCATGTTGGTGATCACGCCATCTTTTGCTGGTGCTGAACTGTAACAACACTTGCTGGAAGCCCACAGAGCAAAGGCCTCTCGTGCTGTAGTCTCACTTATAGATGGAATACTGCAAAGGCAGCAACGGAATGAGGTGGACGATTGCATTGTCTTGGTTGCAAGAGCACTGAGTTTACAATCATTTGAGCATAGTAAAAAAATGAGCATTACTTCCACTGTGGTTGGTCAGGTCCAGGCTGAGGCTGAGGAGTAGGCTGCATAGGCATTGGGGGAGGCACAAATCCTCCTACAGCAGAGGTGTAAAATGAATGGTTATCATTTAAATTTCTATACAAGGCTGTATGGTGTGACATTGTTGGCACAGCAGATAATGTAGATTACAAAAAACAGAAGTTGATGATGCATTTACTGATGTCCTACTCTGTTGCAACAGGTACTACATCCCTTTAACTCTTTTTCCTTAAGTGTTGTGTCACACTGTACCAGTGCTTCGCAATTATTTTCTTTTACGCCCCCCGAAAAAGAAGAAAATATTTTGGGCCCCCATATGCCCCACACTTTCTGCCACGACTATAAATTGTATCATTATTTGTCTAAGAAATTGTTTTAAATAAACCTCTGCTTAAAGTTTTATCCTTGTTAACAACAAAAAACAACTTACAACATACAAAATTCAACTTGCAAAAAATAATAACTTTACCTGAAAAATAAAATCCTTATTTTAAACGATAAACATTTGTTTATCCGACCTGAACCATTTGATACAGAAAAATAAAAAAACATAAACTCAATTAATTAATACATTCAAATTGAACAGTAACAAAAATACAGGAGCACAATATATAACACACTTTAACCTACAAAACAAAAAACAATGAAACAATGTGTGGTGATTTTTTTTAAATGAAAATAAGCAAGTAAAAATAATAGCTACAATGGGCACGTTTTGTAGTGCACAGCTTTTCGAGGAGTGGTTTGAAGCATGATACAGAATAAGTTCCCAGGTTCACACGCAAATACCCCCCGCTCCCCTCTCGAAACACAACCCCACCCCCACGATTTGAAAAGGACTGCACTATGTGATGTGCGGAAAAAATAATTTAGACAGAAATTTAAGACGGCTTTTTACTGTCCTTAGAATATAACACAAAGGCTGTTTACTTTTGGTGGGTAGAAAATCAATATTGCTATACAAACTGTACACAGACTAATCTATAGTATTGACCCTTGAGAAGATATGTTGTAACAAAATCTCCATCTATGTCCATTTAAGCTGAGAGTTTTTCCTTACCTCCGATACCAAGGACTTACTCAAGTGAGGTTCAGTTGTTTTTCTTTCATGACCAAGTCTAGTATGGAGTATAGTTCTAGACTTGCTCAATGTGTGAGACAACTTATTTTGAATTGGTAGTATATAAATAAGATGTACTTGACTTGACTAAATTATATATTTGTAGATTTAAAACTAAAATTAATCCACGCCTTTATCTCGAATCGTTTAGACTGCAATGCCCTGTATGTAGGCATTAGCCAGGCCTCCTTCGCCCGCCTGCAGCTCGTGCAGAACTCTGCTGCTCGTCTGCTAACACAGACCCGCAGACGTGAGCACATCACCCCTATATTAGCGTCCCTTCACTGGCTCCCTGTGCGTTACCGAATCAATTTTAAACTCCTTCTATTTGTTTTTAATTGTTGAAACAACCTCGCGCCAACATATCTCTCCGAACTCCTTCAGCCTTACTGCCCCACCCGATCCCTAAGATCAGCCGATCAGCTGCTACTGACGGTCCTTGACACAAGGCTGAAGCTTAGAGGTGACAGAGCTTTCGCCGCTGCTGCTCCCAAGCTCTGGAACGACCTACCTCTGAGTGTTAGACAAGACTCCTCTCTTCCTGTTTTTAAATCTCTCTTAAAAACATACTTTTATTCCTTGGCTTTTAACACTGAGTGATATGCATCCTGCAATGGTGCCCCATTATACACCTTCTGTGAACCTGTTTTTATGTTTTATTTTTTTTTAATCATTTTCTGTTTGTGTTGTGTTGTTTGCTCGGTTCTCGTATTATCTTTTAACCTGCCCATTATACAGCACTTTGGCTACCCCTGTTGTAAATTTTAAATGTGCTTTATAAATAAAGTTGATTTGATTTGATTTGGTTTATACCATAACTATTATTACTTCAAATAAGACATTTGATTTGATTGATTGATTGATTCTTTTATTAGTAGATTGCACAGTTCAGTACATATTCCGTACAATTGACCACTAAATGGTAAACCCCGAATAAGTTTTTCAACTTGTTTAAGTCGGGCTCCACGTTAATCAATTCATGGTAGTTCATGCTTATTCATGATAATATTACAACTAGTTTTTGAGGTTTAACCAATTATATTGCAGTATAAAAGTTTGTGGCATCCGCATTTGTGTAATTTCCAAAATAATTTGTGAATAAACTTGCCATCAAAATCCTGGACATAACCTATGTATTAAAAATAACAACAGCGGTATCCAAACTGTTCCATTTTTATAGGCCCAGGGGAATATTTCACCCATAAAAATAAACAGGGAACAATATAGAGGAATAGGGCGACTTTGGAAAGAGAAAAAATAGAAATAATTTGAAGATTTTACATTTTACTACGGCTGTCTTCAAATAGTAAAAAAGTGACAATTCAATTTGGTGTCTGATTCACAATCGAATTGTCAAACATTCAACATTGTGGGAGGGAGGCCAACACAATAGCGTAAGTTGAGAGGATACATTGATTGCGTTTATCATGTCTTTAAATATTTAAACATTGGAACAAAATTATTGTATGCAAACTAATACATTTTACAGAGTAAATGATGAATATTAGTCTTAGCTGTCACTTTAGCATTCGTCAGAGTGGTCGCTACTTCCTAGTGTGACGTCACGGCTGTAAAATAACAGCTGGCCGTGTTTTGGCCTTCCCACATCTCTTTTCATATAGAATATATTTGTCTGTACACAAGAATATTTTACCAATAGTTTTGAGAGGCTGTTTCTTCAATGCGGATGTGATTGAGGGTTTTTGGGATGCTATGCAGCCAGACACGGAGCTCGCCGCGCCACCGTGCACCTCTGACTGGCTAAAATCCCGTCGTATGCCTCGGTGGGACTCACTGAAGATTTAATACGGCGTGGGTACCGTAATGCACAGCCTTGTCCCAGAGGGGAAGCTCTCCTTCTGAATAATATAATGTTCCTTTCGCTGGTTCATATGCATAAACTTTATGTTACGACTTTTACTTCCTCTATTTTGAATGTGCTTTATAAATAAAGAGTTAAAGTTAAAGTACCAATGATTGTCACACACACTCTTGGTGTGGCGAAATTATTCTCTGCATTTTACCCATCACCCTTAATCACCCCCTGGGAGGTGAGGGGAGCAGTGGGCAGCAGCGGTGCCATGCCCAGGAATCATTTTTGGTGATTTGCAGCCCAATTCCAACCCTTGATGCTGAGTGCCAAGCAGGAAAGGAATGAGTCCCATTTTTATAGTCTTTGGTATGACTCAGCCGGGATTTGAACTCACCAATCTCAGGGCGGACACCCTAACCACTAGGCCACTGAGTTGATGATTTAAATTGATATTTAGTCAGGTTTGACGTTTTCTTGGCCCGGCGCTAGAGCCAAAGTCCTCACTAACTGTGGTTTAGCCTTTTTTTGGAGGTAAAAAAAGTTGTTTAAAAAATATTTGTTTTGTTCACTTTAAAAGGTGTCATATCATGTTTTTGGGGTGTTTTTTTGCATTTTAAGGAGACTTATTATGCAAAACCAACTTTTCTTACCTACTGGTATTTGTTTTTGTGTATTTGGGATATGCATAAGTACAGGACATTTTAAATAAAAAAAATTGAGGCATGGGAGAGATGTTTCTAGAGCAATCTTGCCTTCCTTCATACTTTTCTCCAAAGTCGTTTGTGAATGTCTTTCCCAGGTGGGTTTTTCCATGTATGGAAGAGATTTACCCAAAGTGCCATTGTGATCCAGTGCTGGAGTACAATAAGCTCATTGTGTTTACTCTATCCTCTTGTCATGCGGCAGACTGGCTTGTGCATACACACGTGTCCTCCAATGTTGTAGTTTCTAATACAAAGTAGCATATAGTTCTAACATCTGTCAGTAGACTGGATGTGGAAGCGCTAAAAACTGCAATGAAGATGACGAGGAGAAAACTCAGTCGAAGTGGAGGCAAATAAATAAATAGAAAGAAAGAAATGGTTAGAAAGCAGCTTGAAGATGGTCTGTAAAACATATTCCTCACAAAATTTTGATCGAATAACCACTATTACATGTTATGTAGTCAACAAGAAAGTGTTCTAAATGTAGAAAAAAAACATAATGGGACCCCTTTAAAACAATTCCTTGTGGTCTACATAACATGTTATGGTGTTGCATTGCTCAAAATGTTGCATAGATTTAGTTTTACGGACCATCTTCAACCGGCTTTTTGACTATCTCCGACAATGCACCGTTGTGAACTGTCTAATTAACATGTCCAATATCCTCCTCCAGGCCAAGCCCTTTTCCACTGTGTCCTATCCCCGTAAGCCATGTTGTAGTTTTTAGCGCTTCAATTTTGAGTCTACTGACAAAACTTATGGACTACAATTTTAGACTACAGCTTAATAAAAATGGCGGACTCTTGCAAATATGTTTGGGTAAACAGGTGACGTGATATTTGTGACCGTATCTGAGGAAAACGTGTCACAGTTGTGTCAAAATCCAAACGGCTTGTTTGGAGAAAGTTTGGAAGAAGGCAAGATAGTTTTATCAATATTTCTGCCAAGCCACCATGGTTTGATTTCAAATTTGTGGGACCTTTGGAGATCCTAAATACACAAAAACAAGTACCAACAGGTAAGAAATTTTGTTTTTGCCAGAATAGGGCCCCTCTAATGAAAGATTGTATTCCTTCTACATGTACCTTTAATTAACTTCATTATAAAACAGTTCCATGTGATGTTACTGACACTAAGTGACCATGCAGTCAGTATCACCGTCTGCTTATTTCTCTTTTACTAAAAAAATGCTAAAATCTGACGAATTAGATTTGAATACATGAAAATCCCTAGTTGAAGACAGCCATACATTTCACATTATTATGTATTCTATTGTAAGATTAGCATATGCCGGAGTGGCTTAGTGTGATTATATTATTTTTTGAGTCCTTAATTTTTTTCTTTACATTGGCTTTAGGTTTTAGTTTTTTCAAAAATAAACAGTTTTGAGTACAGTATGAGAGGGAAATTGTATCTTGATTATTTTGTATATTTTGCTTGACTGTATGCAAACATTGACAATAAAGAATCTTTGAAGTTTAAAGAAGGGTTCAAAATGCACCCAGGACCAGTTAAAAACATTTTTCAAAAGTAATCCATGAAATTGTTGCAACATTCAGAGCATGACCGATAATTGATGTGATTGTCACAAAACATTGCGAAAGAGGAGAGCCTGAACGATTGCCAACATGACATGTGATCAGTTCATGTTTTCATGTCTTTGTAGTTAAATATCCACAGCTGGCTAGGACTCCATACTGCAGTGTTAACTGTGCCGCGGCACATTAGTGCCGTGAGGTACAGTCTGGTGTGCCATGGGAGATTATCTAATTTCACCTATTTGGGTTAAAATATTTTTTGCAAATCAGTAATTATAATCCGCAAAATTATGTGTTATTGTTGAGTGTTGGTACAGAGTAACTGTGTAATACGCTTCCATATCAGTAGGTGGCAGCCAATAGCTAATTGCTCTGTAGGACTCGGGAACAGCGGGAGGCAGGGCGAAGGTAAAAAGGTATCTAATGCTTAAACCAAAAATAAACAAAAAGGTGAGTGACCCTAAGAAAAGGCATTGAAGCTTAGGGAAGGCTATGCACTACAGAACAAAACTAAAACTTTACTGGCTACAAAGTAAACAAAAACAGAATGCTGGACGACAGCAAAGACTTACTGTGGTGCAAAGACGGCGTCCACAATGTGCATCGGAACATGACATGACAATCAACAATGTCCCCACAAAGAAAGATACAAACAACTGAAATATTTTTGATTGCGAAAACAAAGTAGATGCGGGAAATATCGCTCAAAGGAAGACATGAAACTGCTATAAGAAAATAACAAAAAGAGAGAGAAAGCGCAAGACAAGAACTAAAACACTACACAAAGAAAAACATTACAAAAAAAAAACTCCAAATAAATCACAGCTTGACGTGACAGGTTCTGACACTACACCTACCTTGGGACAAGAGCTATATGGATGAATGGTTGGTTATGGTTTAAAGTCATATCCAACAACGTTTTACTGTCAACTCAGTTTCATTTTTTATTGATTTCAGCTGTTGGTGTGCCTCAAGATTTTTTCAAAGTAATAAATGTATATGTTTCCTTTAGTTTTTATTCATAGCTGTATGTAGAAGTGGTTAGTTGTATAAAGTTAAAGTACCAATGATTGTCACACACATACTAGATGTGGCTAAATTATTCTCTGCATTTGACCCATCACCCTTGATCACACCCTGGGAGGTGAGGGGAGCAGTGGGCAGCACCGGTGGCCACGCCCGGGAATCATTTATGGTGATTTAACCCCCAATTCCAACCCTTAATGCGAGTGCCAAGCAGGGAGGTAATGGGTTCCATTTTTATAGTCTTTGGTATGACTCGGCCGGGATTTGAACTCACGACCTACCGATCTCAGGGCGGACACTCTAGCCACTAGGCCACTGAGTAGGTCATCTTCTTCTTCTTCTTCTTTTGTTTTTATGGCGGTTGGCAAGCAACCTTCTGGTGTGCATTACCGCCACCTTCTGTAATGGAGTGTGGACCGAGATGGATCCCTACTCTATATTCTTTTACTTAACCCAGTGTTTTTTAAATATGTGTATATTGCTTTATACCCTATGTTTTTCTGAATGCAATCCTAATATACCTCCCACTTCTAACCTAATATTTTCTTTTGCTAACTTATTTTCCAGTATTTCTCTTTCTCTATTATATTTCCTACATTGTATTAAGACATGGTCAACATTTTCTATCTGGTGGCAAAAATCACACATCCCTGTTGTATATTTGCCTATCAATTTTAGTGAACTATTTAGATATGTATGGCCTAATCTCATTCTAGTAATAATGTGTTCTTCTTTCCTATTTCTACCCCCTCCTCTCATTACACCTACTTTCCTCTGGACTTTGTAAAACTCTCTACCTTTTGTTTCCTTATTCCAATTATCCTGCCACTTGTTATGGTGTTCTATCTCAATTATGCTCTTCACTTCTTCTTTACTGTGCTTAATCTCCATGTTTACTTCTGTTTTAGTGGTTGCTTGTTTTGCGTACCTATCAGCTAACTCATTTCCCTTAACTCCTACATGAGCAGGAACCCAGAGAAATGTTACCACACCTCCCGCTTTATTCATCCTGTAGATTGCCTGAACTATTTCATAAACTATATCTAGTCTTTTTTCTGATGTTATGTTTTTTATGCTCGTCAATGCACTGCTGGAGTCCGAGCACACGACTACTTTCCTTGCTTTGTGTTCCTCTATCCAGTTAACTGCCATATAAATTGCTACCAATTCCCCCGTAAAAACAGATAGTTTATCACTAATTATTTTATTCAACACTATATTTCTCTGTGGGATAACTGCAGCAGCTCCTACTTTACTATTTATAGTTTTTGATGCATCTGTGTATATCATAATATTATCAAAAAACATTTCCTCAATCCATTGTTCTATTTGGTAACTATTTAAATGTCTATTCTTCAGTAACTGCATGTCTACCTTTGGGTTATCATACATCCATGGTGGTACTGCAGGAATTGGTACTGTAGGGCTCACTTTAATATTGTCAATTTGTGTTTTTTTACATATATCTCCCATTATCCACCCAAAACTATTCATTTTTTCTTCCCTTTTTCTTGGCAATTTATTAGCACTTGACGGGTTGGATGTCCTTGCTTGGATCCTTTTAAGTTTGCCCAATAAACTGCTGAGAGTTGATCTCTCCTCATGTCCAAAGGTTTTTCATTCATTTCTACTTGTAATGCTGCCACTGGAGTAGATTTAGTAGCTCCACAACATAACCTTAAAGCCTGCGACTGGATCCGGTCTATTTTCTCAAGTAGAGTTTTTGAAGCAGATTGATAAATAATGCATCCGTAGTCGATAACAGATCGAATTAAAGTGATATATATTGTTTTCAATGTCAAACTATCAGCCCCCCAATCTTTAACCCTCAAAGCCCTCATTATATTTAACACCTTTTTACTTTTCTCCACTATCTTGCTGATGTGGGTTGACCAGTTAATATTTTTATCAAACCATATTCCCAAATATTTAAATACTTGTACCTCTTCTATGTTTTATCCATAGAGTTTTATTTGGAGCTTGTTTTGTACTTTCCTCTTCGTAAAATGTATGACTTTTGTCTTTCCAACAGAGAATCTTAAACCCCAAGCCGTCCCCCAGTCTTGAACATTATTTACCGCTTTTTGAATCTTCTTTTCTATATGATTTGTATTTCTACCTCTCTTCCACATCACTCCATCATCAGCAAACAATGCCACCTCCACTAACCCTTCCACTTCACTAAAAACTTCATTTATCATGATGGAAAGTAGTACTGGACTTATT
Source organism: Nerophis ophidion (assembly GCF_033978795.1). NCBI lineage: Eukaryota > Metazoa > Chordata > Actinopteri > Syngnathiformes > Syngnathidae > Nerophis > Nerophis ophidion. Next base: position 52,504,025 of record NC_084616.1, read on the forward strand.
ATACTCCCTTGCGGGGTCCCATTTTCCACTTCGTATTCTCTGCTATATTCATTCTCTATTTTTACTAATAATGTTCTACTTGTTAAAAAGTCTTTTATCCATCTGTACATTCTTCCTCTAATCCCAATCCTATTTAGTTTCATCAGCAACCCCTGTTTCCACAACATATCATACGCTTTCGCTATGTCAAAAAACACCGCAATTATACTTTCTTTATTTATTTGTCCCTTTCTAATTTCCTCTTCCAGCTGCACTGCTGGGTCATTTGTGCTTTTTGCTTTGCGAAAACCACTTTGGTAGTTTTTTATAATTTCTTTTGACTCTAAATAATATATTAATCTTTCATTAATCATTTTTTCCATTACTTTGCCCAAATTTGAGGTCAATGCTATCGGCCTATAATTTCCTGCCTCTTCCGGATCTTTCCCTGGCTTGCATATTGGAATTATTACAGCTGTTTTCTACTCATCTGGTAATTTTCCTTCTTCATATATCCTATTATATAATTTCAAGACCACTTCTTTGCCGATGCTACCTACATTTTTGATCATTTGATAACTCACCAGGTCTTTCCCTGGCGTCATATTTTTAACTTTTTTTAAAATTCGAACCATTTCATCCAAAGAAAATGTCATATCCATAGGGTTGGTAAAACTATTATCGTTGTCTTCCTTCATTTCCTTAATATTCAAACTAATTGTTTTTTCTCTCTTTTGTTTTTCTACATTTCTCAAATTATCATTACTGTGCACTTTAACAAAGGTTTTTGCTAAAAGTTCTGCTTTTTCTTTATTTCCTACCACACTCCGCGTTCCATCTTTCATTACATGATTTTTATGTTCTTTTCTGACCCCTGACATTCTCTTGATCATTCCCCACACTTGGCTTAAAGGAGTAGTTCTATTTAGTGTTTCACAAAAAGTTTTCCAATGGTGTTTTCTTGTTTTTTTAATAACATACCTTACTCTAGCTTGATGCCTTTTATATTGGATCATGTCTTGGAAATTATGTGTTCTTCTCAGTATTCTAAATGCTCTATTCCGTTCTTGTATTGCAACTGTGCACTCTTGTGTCCACCACGGCACTATCTTCCTTCTTCTCCCTATACTATTCCTTGGTATGCTCTGTTCGGCTGCTTCTATTATGCACTTTGTAATATCTGTATTTAATTGTTCAATATCTTGATGTATATCTACTTCCTTTAAAGTTATGTCGGTAATTTCCCTAAATTTCCCCCAGTCCCCATGATTATACTTCCATCTTCCTTCTATCCTAGAGCTTTCTGTCCTATGATTTATGTTTATGTGAATGAAGATTGGATAGTGATCACTTCCCATTGTGCTGTATTTATTTACTTCCCACTCCACCTTTCCTGCTAACCCTTGTGACACTAGTGTTAAATCTATTGCTGTTTCTTTACCCGTGACGACATCTAACCTTGTTCCCGACCCATCATTCACACACACCAGTTCTTTTTCCTCCTAAAGTGCTTCCAATGTATCCCCATTCCAGTCATCCCTTTCACCCCACATTGTGCTATGTGCATTAAAGTCACCACACCAAATAATATTGCCACTCCAGTGCTCGATTATTGTTTCTAGTTGGTGAATTTCTAATTTCTTGCATGGATTATAGAAGTTTAGTACTTTGTATCTTTCTTTATTATTCCATACTTCTACTCCTACTATCTCTAGTTCTTGTTTTACTTTTAATATTGAATAATGCATATCTTCCTTAATAAATATGGCACATCCTCCTCCTTGCCCATCATTCCTATCTTTACGTATCGTTATATATCCTTTTATTATAATGTTTAATTTTGGCTTCAGCCATGTTTCTTGAATACATATTATATGTGGTTTATTTTTCATATTATTAATATATCCCTTTAATTCCTGTCCATTTGCTATCAAACTTCTGGCATTCCACTGAAGAATCAACATGGCATTGGATTGTGGTAACATGACTCGGTCTCGTCTACTCTCTGTAGCTCACCTTGCACCTGTTCCCAGGATAGTTCTTTTAAATTTTAAAACTTTTCTGCTGCTTTGACAATTATTTTGATTTTCTCAGTCTTGTTTCTAGCCTGTTCTGTACAGTTTATTACGTAAGCCAGGAATACAACTAGTTTGTCCATGGAAATTCCTGTATTTGCTGCCTCTTGTTTTTTATTTCTTGAACTATTTTCACTTCTGTCCTGTTCTGCACTTTCTTGATTTCTTATTTTAACTGCCTCTGCGTATGTAATATTTCTTTCAACTCTGATTTGCTGTACTTCTGTTGCCTGTTTTCTTATGAGGCAGCCCCCATACGCTGCTGTGTGATTCCCGCCACAATTACAACACTTGACCTGTTCATTTTCTCCACATTGTCCATATTCATGCTCTCCTCCACACCTTCCACATCTCATCTTAGCATGACACACACTAGCTATGTGCCCATAGCGTTGGCACTTGAAACAACGTACTGGGGGTGGCACGTAAGCTCTAACATAGAAGCTTAAATACCCAATCATGATTCTCTCTGGTAGGTCCTTCTCTGCAAATTGCACTAGCACGGATTCGCTCTCAGTCTTTTCACCGTTCCTAAATGCCATCATTCTTTTCATCATAGTGACAGTTCCTTCTTTTATTTCTCTTTTCAGATCATCTAAATTTTCTCCTCTTGGGATTCCTGTCACGACTCCTCTTACCCCCTTTCATTCTCCCACTTCGATGTTTTCCTTTATTATTTTGTTGCACAGTTTTTGCAATCGCATTGCTTTGTTCTTTTGCTATCCATTTTTGCATTTAATCAACAGCCGTCCGTCCCTGAGCACCTTCGCTATCTCCACCTCTCCAATGTCCTTCTTTAATCCCTTAACCAGTGTCATCAAACTAATGTCATTCATATCTTGGTTTGATTTAAATGTATAAATTATCTTATATTCATCCACCATATCCCTTTTCCTCCTATCAACCTCTTCATCGTCTTCATGCACTCTTTTAGCACTCGACTTTCCTTCACTCCCTCCTCTCCCCTTCTTTCCTCTCTCACCTCTAGTCCTATCCATTTCCATACTATCCTCATACATCCCGTCACTATCCCCTTCCATCTCGATCCAGTCACAAAACAGCTTATGCTCAACCGCCAAAACAGATTTAGACACTCTCGCCGCCGCCAAATTCACTCCAAATGTTTGGTAGTTCCGCGTCTCTCCTTCCGGAAGCTTCGCCTCTAGCCTGTAGGTCATCCGCTGCTGTAGGGTCTTTACTGTCCTTTGTGTTCTTTGATGTTGATGTTTCCCTCTTACACACATGTGAGAGGGATGTATACTATGCCTATGAGTTGTTGTTTTTTTCCCTTGGCCTCAGTCTGGACCCCCTCTCCAGGGCCCAAGCTTAGACCGATTATTTTTTTAATCTTATTTGATTTTAATCTTCTATTTTTTTCTCCTTGTTTACCTGTATCTCATCTTTTTTGTAAGGGGCGCTGGAAGCCGGCAGACTCATCAGCGATCCTGTTCTGTCTCCCTGTAATGTTTGTCTGATCTTGAATGGGATTCTGCTGAAAATTTTAATTTTCCTGAAGGAACTCTCCTGAAGGAATAAATAAAATACAGTACTATCTAATCTAATTTAAATGTGCTGGTTCAAAAAAAGGTTGAAAAACACTGTCACACTATACCTCCTCCCCCAGCCACCGTGCCTTCATAGCCGGGCATGTCGTCGAACATGCCGGCTGGTGGAGCGCTTGGGCCAGAATTCGACTCAGCCACGGGTGGGGCTACCATTGCTGAAACAAACCAGATGAACCAGTTCAGTCAAATAAAGTTTATTATATTACAGTAAGAAACCTACAAACTTTTTTTAAAGACACCTAAACGATCAGCAAAATACGTTTTGTATGCCTGACAAATGCGAAGATCCGATTACAGGGCATGTTTGTACATGTACGTGATAATGAATGAATACTATAACTGACTTACCTTGCCCCTCAGCGTTAGAATCCATCCCGGTGTGATTATCAAAACGCTAAATATTAATTGGCGGGGTGTAGTCCTTAATAAGACATGTAAAACACACCGCTGATTTTTCTCGCTCAATACATGCAGTACGTGAACACACCAGTGACGTCACCGTAGGTGTTGCGCGGCTACAGCACGGAAGTGCGTAACACCTTGTTTCTTAAACACACACACGTCCAGGTGAAGCAACGGTGTAACAACACGCGCGCGCACGCACACACACACGCACACACCATACATACCATGAGAAGGGCCCTGGACTGCTGTCAAATAACCGGGATTGGCCACACCATAACTTGGTCTCCCCTCACTGGATAAAAGGGGAAAACGAAAGTTAACAAGAGGCCAGATTTAAACGACGATCTACTATAAAATGTTCACGTCCAAATTTGTTTCAGAGACTTACTTAATGAAAGGCCGATAGTCCATCTTGGTGCGAGACAAAAACAAGTCTAGGCAAACAAGATGAGTGCAACACTATAATCCATCATCATGTGACGAAATACAAATCATTTACCTTTTACAACGCTGAATGTGAGCTAAAACGCCCACTGCCGTTCTTAACGCCACTTTAGGACCGCGTTTGAAGAGTTTACCAGCCTATTTTTTTTTCTTCAAAGTCTGATTTTCTCAAAGTGAACCCCCCCCCCACCAGCAAAAAGGGGTGTTCAGGAAGTGCGCGTATTATCAGTAAATAGAAGTGAAAGTATAAAGGCAGTTGTATGTCTTAAACTATGTTGGGCTGGTTAAAACGTGTTCATAAACAATATGCCAATATGTTGTATACGTGTTTATTATAATTGGTTTGTAATGTATACTTTCCATTTCATGTACAAACAGTAATGTGTGTTTAAGTAACGGTGAACGCTCTGGACTACACTTCCCATGAGCACTTGCCACACAGTCGGAAGTCCTTTTTCTTTCTTCCGCTGACGGTAAAGTCCTTTTTGGATTGTCATCGGCCGGTGAGTGTTCAGTATCTGCGTTAATCCGTGCATTTTGTTGTATTAGTTCACCATCTTGGCATTTCATCATGTACTTTTACGTGTATTCTTTGTAGTTATGGGGAAATTGGGCTTTGAAAAGCACTTTGATTCATGCTGTCTAACGCGAGGTGTTTGCTAAAGCTACCAACCTGCAGCTAACGCTGTACCCATCATGTCTGGTTGTTATTTTATAATAAGGCCTGCTCCATAGTCTATTGCATTACGTATTGGTATAAAAAAGTTGAATTGATAAATTAATCAAATGTATTTAAACCGAGTTGACATGTAATGTCTTGTGTTAAAGTCCGGCTTGCTAGCCAAACATTGCTCTAACCGTATAAACGTTAGCTTGCAGCAAGTTAGCTTTCTTGTGAAAATGTTTTTGTGAGTCTTATATTTTCAAATGGAATTCCCAATTAGGCTAATCTAGTTGTGAGGTCGTATAGTTAATCCCGGAAATGTACGACTGTATCTTCATAGGCCTTAAACTGTTGTAGTATTGATTAAACAAAAAACAATTTTCTATTAACAGTCACCATGGCAGCCCTCCGACCCCTCACTAAGCCCAAAATCGTCAAAAAGAGAACCAAGAAGTTCATCCGCCACCAGTCAGACAGATATGTCAAGATTGCGGTAAGTTTAACATTTCTACAGGAACAGATGTGTAGGTCCATGAAAGAGTATACAATTAATTAGTGAAATGTATCCTTGTTCTGCCTTCAAACAGAGAAACTGGCGCAAGCCCAGAGGTATTGACAACAGGGTCCGTAGGCGGTTCAAGGGCCAGATGCTGATGCCCAACATTGGTTACGGTAGCAACAAGAAAACAAAGCATATGCTGCCAAATGGCTTTAAGAAGTTTCTGGTGCACAATGTCAAGGAGTTGGAAGTCCTGATGATGAGTAACAAGTAAGTTACACATGTACACTTGTATCTCTGTTACTGATATAATTAAAATACAGCACATAGTTTTGCTGAAACAGGATGTCGCTTTTCAAGGTTATTTTCCGAGTCAGCTATATTTTGGCTTTTGCTGTTGTCATAGTAGTTACTTTTTGATTGTTATTTAGCCTATTTACTAAAATCCTGACAAATACAGATTGATTACAATCTTACTATGTCTTTTGTAATGAATGTTATGACCCTTGTTTGCGCGCCATTCTTCCAGTAAGTTCTTTGTGCACTGCGTTTGAGAGGTTCAGCTCTGATCACATTTTTGTAATAAGCGTTTGGTTTATATTTTTAACATACCCAAAATGCTCATTATTACAGTAGTCAACATTTACCATGAATTGATTAAAGTGGACCCCGACTTAAACAAGTTGAAAAACTTGTTCGGTGTTACCATTTAGTGGTGAATTGTACGGAATATGTACTGAACTGTGCAATCTACTAATAAAAGTATCCATCAATCAATGACCATTTTATTTGCGGTTATGTCATGTAAAACCTGAAAGAATGAGGCAGTGGAACAAATTCGGACTGTTAAGTTTAAGTCCTAAGCTACATTTAAACAATTTGGTTCTTACTAAAATGTCTTCAATAAAGCTGGTCTTCTGAAGCTCTGACACGTGTATTAGTATTACCAAAAATGTGACGGTACTATCTTCTTACATACCATCAATGTAACAAAGCACAAACTTTATCAGCACCTAGTTCTCTTTGTTTCAATCAAATCAAAAACAATGTAATGGGGATATTTTTGGCTCAAGTGCTAAAATCCTGCACCCTCCACCACAGCACATGGCTGCAAAGTAGGAGGTTCCTCTCCTCTCCTCTATTGGCTCATAGTTCTTTGCCAAAAAGAATGTTCAGTGCTTTCATTACTTTTTGCCCTGTTTGAGTCACAACTTGGAGGCTGTCTAAAAGCCTTGGAGAGTGAGTTTTTTTTTTCCCCTCAGCTCTCCTCCTTGTTTCCTTATTACTTGTACAATCAGTGGACACTGGGGCAGTGTCTTATGTGGAAGACCTGACGTGTTGAATATGTTACCACTTGCACATTTTTTTTCACCACTTTCTTGCCAATGTTGTTATAGCTCAATACATTTGTAGTGTGCCCATACACAAGGATGTGATCTTCTGTTTTCTTCCCAGAATGCTTTTTTTAATTTAATTTTTTTAGGCAATGATGGTAATTCATGTGAATCGTCTAGATCCAAATATTTGGTGGTGGTGAGGGCGAGAATTTGTTCCATATAGGCCTGGGATGATAATCATGCTAAGAATAGATCAAAATTAACGCAACCCCTTTTGTTGTTTCAGTAATAGGGCAGCACGAGAGTTCATTCTGAATTGGTGTTGGCATCTGGCCGTGTTAGTTCGTTAGCGGGAATTAAATGAATGGCGTGAAACTTTTTTTCATCGACCATCTTTGACTGTTGGTGGAGGCGAAATTGCTAGATACAGTGTACCAGTCCGCTTTGTAAGGCAAGGTTCATGTAGAAATTCACGAGAAATGTCCGATGTGGAAATATTTAGGTTTCGACCCGAACAAACAGGGTGAGCCCATAAACATGGACAATCCAGTATGCTGAATTATCGCCAACTAAGACAGCAATCAATATTCACTTCAAGATGTCTAATATTTAATAAAAAGTGCAACTTTGTTTTTAAAAAGTTGCTAAGCAATATTTTGCTTGCAACTGTCAAACACAATATTTATTTACAAACACAAAACATGATTAATGACGTGAAAAATAAATTTGGCTTGTGTAAAGGACCCTATATATTTCTGATGCTTCCAAAACCTTCAAGTGCATTTTTGGAGATGATCAAAGCAAGTGGAGAGTGTGAGGGACATTTGAACAAACACTGGCCATTGACAAAATGTGATGTTTAAAGCAAATATAAAAATGTGGTTCTGTATGCATGAAAATGACCTATTTGTAACTGTAAACAAGCAGCGTACTGTGACAGCTGAGTTTTTTGTTTTTTTTTACTTTTAAGAGCAACACTTTTTACATGTAATAAAGAATTAAGTTTGATCAAATATTACCAAAGATTTTGTAAAATCCTCTTTTGCCCATCTAGGACCTACTGTGCTGAGATCGCCCACAATGTTTCCTCCAAGAACAGGAAAGTGATAGTGGAGAGGGCAGCTCAGTTGGCTATCAAGATCACCAACCCCAACGCCAGGCTCAGGAGCGAAGAGAATGAATAAAATGGGTGTTCATATTAAATACTTAAAAATTGATCTTTGCTTGTGGGTTTTTTATACATTTAGGGGTAAGTAGTTTAATTTCAATTTGACGTTAATGGAGAAAAAACATGATTGTTGCCATTTCAAACATGATAGTGTTATCTTGCTTCTTGGCCGGTCCACTTACTATGGTCTCAGTGCTTCACAGATTTTAAAGTGCAATTGTTAACATTGAGACTTCTGTTTCATATTAAAATCACGTAGGTTTTAGAGTCAAGTGTTTCAAGAGCACTTCCCTCTTGTGTTAGGGTTGGCGTAGACCTGTTTTAGGTTTCAAATGCAAACAAAATACATTAGTTTTCGACAAGGCTTTTTGACTTTGTCAGGAACCTACATTTTGATAAAATTAAAAGTAAATATTTAACAAACTTTATAAGTGGTGTGTTAGGGTAATTTTTCACCCAGAGATGAAAATATGACTGAAGCAATATTCAAAGCCCAACCTGAATTCACAAATGTACTGCCAAGATATCTATCTCCTATTCCAACTAAGAGAGCTGCGAGTAATTTTAAGTTTGCTTCTTTCTCATCCACCTGCATTAAAAAAAAAGAGGCATGTCCAGACATCTTTGGTAAATTCAGTAATTTATGTTGCTGACTTGTGGCCCGCACTTCTCCGAATTGCAGAGACCAAAATGAGAAGAGTTACTGGGAGCCAAGCTCTTGATCATATTTTTGGAGAACATGAGAGAAGATAAAGGAATTAAATAGCAATTCACAAGCAACCAGTTTCTATGGAGGAAGACAATGTGGAGTATTATCAAGAAAACACGGGCACGTCAGATGAGTACATCACCAAGGGTGATGCTTTGACAACCGACAGATTCAAGTCCAAAAATGGTAAAAATCGGTTAACACACCCCCATGTTGGACATGGCAGGGCAACTGTTGCATCTATCCATTTTCTACCGCTTATTCCCTTTTGGGGTCGCGGGGGGCGCTGGCGCCTATCTCAGCTACAATCGGGCGGAAGGCGGGGTACATCCTGTTGCAAATTTTATCAAAATGACCGTGTGCTGCTCAGGCTCCAGCGACCCCGAAAGGGACAAGCAAAAGAAAATGAGTGGATGGACCTGGAATCACAAGGTTTGCCGTGACAAGAGTCAGTGATAAAATATGTTCAGAGTTTTGTATGCCATTGTCACAAAAAAAATCATTGCTATGCAAACACTAAAGGACATGAAAGTGTTTGGCTTCATACTGGAGTCTACAGATCCTGCATTAAAGCCACTGAAGCTCTCTGGGATGCTTCAACGGGCAAGAATACTTTCTAGGCACCAAAATCCCTTCAGAATGTTCAAATTATATAAAAAAATCCTCAGAATACACAACAGAGATGCCAGAGCAAGATCTGACAAGTTTGTGATCAGTAATATCTGAGAAAAAAGGGTGGGGCTACTTACACTGATGTTGAACCGGCGGCCAGAATTAACAAATCTAGTCCTTTTCCAAGGAAATTACCTCCTTTGCTAACATTCCCATTAATCCAAGGAAGTCTGACTTCAAGATTTAGGCAGCCTGTGATGCAAAACAAGCTATGCATGGAATCTACAGATTAACACAGACAAAGCTGCAAGTGGATTCCCTGAGGAAAAACTTAAGAGAAACATGCAGTGATCAATATTGCTACTGGCCTCAACTTTCACAATGTGCATTGGGTTTTTTGGGGGGTTTTTTTACCAGCTACGATTTTGAACATTAACTGTTAAGGAGGAAATTCACCATAGGGGACAGAGTGATAAAAAAAAAACCCTGAAGTTGCTCACAAATTATTTCTCTAAGTTTGCTTTTACAGAAACCATTATTGTTGTGAAAAAAACAGAAGTGTAATACTTTTGTACTACTAGAGTGTTATAAAACAGCCTTCTTTCATCTCTGTAATATCGCTAAAATGTGTTCCATTTTGTCCACCAGCGATGCTGAGATCATTATGCGTTCATTACATCTCATCTCTATTAATGTAACGTGTTATTTTCGGGTCTCCCTGTGTCTAGCATTAAAAGATTACAGTTTGTGCAAAATGTGCCCGCTAGACTTTTGACGAGAACAATAAAGTTTGATCATATTACGGCTATACTAGCTCACCTACACTGGCTTCCTGTGCACTAAAGATGTGACTTTAAGGTTTTACTACTTACGTATAAAATACTTCACAGTCTAGCTCCAGCCTATCTTGCTGATTGTATTGTACCATTTGTCCCGGCCAGAAATCTGCGTTCAAAGAACTCCGGCTTATTAGTGATTCCCAGAGTCCAAAAGAAGTCTGTGGGCTATAGAGCGTTTTCTATTCGGGCTCCAGTACTATGGAATGCCCTCATGGTAACAGTTAGATATGCTACCTCAGTAGAAACATTTAAGTCTCATCTTAAAACTAATTTGTATAAACTAGCCTTTAAATCAGCCAATTCAGTTGATCTGCTGTCTCTCTTTACTGCTCTGTCCCCCTTTCCTGCGAGAGGTTATCAGGTGACCACGGATCAGCCTCCGCAGATGTTCTGCTAGCTGTTCAAAGTCAGGGCCCAGGATGGACCACTTCTCTTTGCATCAGTTGGTGACATCTCTGCGCTGCTGACTTGTCTACATGCAAGATGATCCCCTGCTGGTCTCCCAATGGACTGGACTTTCACATGAAGTCAGGACCCGGGGTGACATCTGCACCACAACAGGTCTACATGCAAGATGATCCCCTGCTGGCCCCACTATGGACTGTACTCTCACATTATTAACTGTAACCACTTGGCATCCATTGCACCGGTCACCCAAAGGGGATCCCCACATCTGCAGTCCCTTCCAAAGTTTCTCATTGTTCCCATTGGTTTGAGGTTTTCTTGCCCTACTGGGGGATCAGAGCCAAGGATGTAATTTTGGCTTGTGTAGTCCTTTGAGACATTTGTGTCTAAGAGCTATATAAGTAAACTTTGATTGATTGATTCACAAAGGCAAAGTTGTGTCTTTAGGAATCTGTTATTGCCTCTTTTTTGTAAGTAAATATACACGGGTCAAATTTGACCCGTGACACTATAAATCAGACCTGGGCAAATTAAGGCCCGGGGGCCACATGCGGCCTGTTGAGCTTTTCAATCTGGTCCGCCGGACATTCCCAAATATTTTTTTTTAGATCTTTAAGATGGAAAGTGTAGTTGCCATTATCCATCCATCCATTTCCTACAGCTTTTTCCCTTTTGGGGTTGTGGGGGGCGCCGGCGCCTATCTCAGCTACAACTGGGTGGAAGGCGGTGTACCATTATGATGTGCAGTAATCTGCGCTTATGGAGGATATACCAGTTACTATGGTAATCTAATTCGTTGCTATGGTCATCTAATTAGTTACTATGGTAATTACGTCACAGCAGGTTAGACGAGGCACCAAGCGGTGTGGGCGGGAAGCCTTTCCACAGACGCGAAAGGAGATTTTCACAACAAAGTTCTAAAGCTTAGTGATATATAGAATATAATAGAAAGTACTTTATTGATCCCTGGGGGAAATTCAGCAAATATATGATACATCAGCTTGTAGGTGGGTTTATTGTGTATTCTTCGCGTTCGTATTTCACTGTTTGTTGCATTTTTGTTGCGTTTCACTTGATTGTAAAATATGTGGATGGAAAGGGGGTGTGACATTCATATGTTGTCAATATTCAGTATTTTATTGTTCATAGAAAAATGTAAACATTCCATTCCGTTTTTTAAGGCGGTCTGTCATAACGTTTTTAGCATTTAATCAGACATTATTGTGAGGATTTGTATTACTGTTCCTAAAAATGGATACACAGGCCCCCAGGCACATTTTTTTTCTCTAAATGTGGCCCCTGAGCCAAAATAATTGCCCAGGCCTGCTGTAGATGTTTCTGTAGTAAGTAATATTAACATTTAAACAAGAATATAATTCATAAATGTAAAACAATGTGCTCTATTACCCCTTGTTAATAGGCAGGTACCAGAAATACACTTGAGTGATTTATGTTTTCTTGAGATTCAATTTACAGTGTTTTGTTTTTTTGTGTGGTTAAATTCAGGGGTATACTGACAAAAAATCATCAGAGACCTACACCAAAATATTTAAATCTATATATTCAAGGATGAGCTAATGTAACAAGGTAACCAAGAGATGAGAAAAACATTTGCATGATAGTAAATTTCTATTGGTGAATTTTGCAGTTAACTTAAGACACAAAACCGACCCGTTAACACTAGAGATGTGAACAGAAAGTTAACATAGGAGGAAGGTTAAGAGCATGGGAAGTGTGTGTGAAAGCTGTGTGGAGGATTTTTTAAAGACTTAAAATGCATATTAATTATAAAATGGCATCCCTACCTATGGAACGTAACAATGCCCCCAATAGTGAAGGGAACTTCATTGAAGGTAAGCTGAGGCAGTTTTTTTTGTTGACTTAAAGAAATTCTTAACATGCTGCAACACATGCATTGTAAGAAAATGAAAAATGTGATTGTAAACAGTGACGTTGGCTCTGTCCACAACTTTACAACACGTCCACGTGAATGCTGCTTTATTTTTGTATGTGCATACAAGGCTTTTTTGTAAAACGACTGTGGAGGTTGCATATTGTTTACAATGCTGAGTGGACTATACCTGCTGGGATGGTTTCCAATACGATCTGGCAACCAGGCTGTGCCCCTCAGCACACACCCCTTTGCCATCTGTTCCCCCAAAACGTCCACGGTAGCTCACAAAAATATATCTCATCAGGCACCATGAAATTGTTTGCGTCTGGTGGAGAAGCAAGCTCAAGATCGGATTCATGACTGGTCAGGCTGCACTTGTTTGTGGATTTATTCGAGCAAAGCAAAGCTCTGCAGAGAGGGAAGAAGGCGTTTTTGGACAGTCTTTGTTTATGACCTGCAGACCGTGAGCATGTCAGCAAGACTCGGGTTTGGAAAGGCCCATTTTACTCCCAAGCTAGTTTCCTTTGGTTTCTGCCAGCCTGATCTAAGGAGAAGTTCAAATTTAGGAGGGAAGAGGAGGATGCTCTCTTTTTCTCTCAGATGCCGACTGGGTATCATCCGAGGGAGGACAAAAGGTAAAGTCCCACATACACCATCAAATGATATTCAATATTAATCAAACTTGCACCAATTGCACCATCAAATGATATTCAATATTTGTGGTTGTTATATGTGGCTCATCATACTGAGCTCTTTCTAAAACAAGTGTCTGGTATTTTATAAACGTCAGTGTGATGCAAAGGAAATATACACCGCAGCACATTAAAATTTGCAACATTGTTAAACTTCCCTTGCAAACCTGTCATTGAGCAAACATGATTTTGCTATCTCAAGATGACGACTATCAACGGAAAGTCCAAGTGACACTCACAATTTAAATGTTCTGGCGCCAATCTACGTTGTTTCGATGACGTCGGATTCCTTTAACACAAGTGCCCGTAGTTACACCAAATCGCCGCTGGAGGGCAGAGTGGTCAGTTTGAAATGGAGAGTTATGAATAAAATGGAGGTCATGCCCTTTTGGCGGCGTCTAAAAAGGGAAATCGTTATACAAGTTTATTTTTTCTTCTGTCATCATGCTCCCGTCCCTTTTACTATAATCACTGACTCCAATCATACTCATGATTAATAGGCCATTACAGAAAAAAGGTCCCAGAGGAAATTATCCTGAGCAAAGTCAATTGAAACCGCTGACTAATTAGGCAAATCTTGCAGGAATGTGGACTTGAAACAAGTCTTAGCCCACTTGCATTCATGTTAAAATAGCTAGAGTGAAAAGTATATTACAGTGTAATGTGTGCAAGGCCGTGTGCGTCAGGGATTGTGTGCACACTGCATGACAAATGGTTGAAGAGGCAGGGTCCAGGACAGCACTACACCGCTACGTGGGGCTGTAGCCCTGTCAGAAATCTGTTTAGCCCCTGTTCAGCACTCCCCTCCCCCTTGATTTTTTGGGCCCTATTGTGCAGACCAACTTTTTTTTAACTTATTTGTGCCTGCTGTTGTGTATTTGGGATCTGCAAAATTTGAAATCAAACCATGGAGACATTGTGGAGATATTTTTTAAACAACCATACCTTCCTGTATTATCCTTTCTCCGAAGGAGCAGTTTGGAATGAGTACCATTTGTGACGAGCCAACGTTGACGTCAGCTCCATCTCTTGGCTGCCCAATCACAGCGAGAATCTGAGTTTTTTGGGTCCTGCCTCGACGCGCACCGAGCAGAACCCATCTTCCCTAAACCTATCACCAGGCCGAATCCATCTTTCTGGGGTCAATAATGGAACCAGATCTATCTTTCTAAACGTCAATCGGATGTCCAGCTCCAGTTGTTGTCTGCACAATCACAACGTGTGAACTTTTTTTTGTTCCGCCCTTCAGCACGCTACTTCTACAGCAGTCCCTTGTAAATTGAAAGGTTAAAGAGTTTTGGGGAACACTTTAGTATGGGGAACATATTCACCATTAAAGGCCTACTGAAACCCACTACTACCCACCACGCAGTCTGATAGTTTATATATCAATGATGAAATATAAATATTGCAACACATGCCAATACGGCTTTTTTAGTTTACTAAATTACAATTTTGAATTTCCCGGGAGTTTCGTCTTGGAAACGTCGTGTAATGATGACGTGTACGCAGGACATCACAGGTTTTTAGGAAGTATGAGCGCTGCACACACACACAGGTAAAAGTCGTCTGTTTTAACAGCAAAATTACACAGTATTTTGGAGATCTGTGTTGCTGAATCTTTTGCAATTTGTTCAATTAATAATGGAGAAGTCACAGTAGAAAGATGGAGTTGGGAAGCTTTAGCCTTTGGCCACACAAACGCACGGGGATTCCTTGTTTAAAATTCCCAGAGCTGAAACTTTACTATGAATCAGAGCGCGATCAAGCCAACATGGATCATACCGAATGTCAACCTGCAGGTTTCCATGAGAAAATTGTGGTTAAAAAGTCGCCACTTAATATCAGCTGAGCTTGTGTCGTCCGGACAGCTACCGTCGACACCCGTGACACATTGGCGTCAAGACACCCGTGGACAAACCCCTCCGACTTTCAGGTAATATTAAACTCACTAAAACACTAGCAACACAATAGAAATATAAGGGAATTCCCAGAATTATCCTAGTAAATGTGTCTAAAAACATCAGAATACGTCCCAATGCTATCGCAATTTCTTTTTTCCACTCGTTTTTTTATTTTTTTTTCCTTCTAGTCCGCCCGATTGTAGCTGAGAGAGGCGCCAGCGCCCCGCGCAACCCCAAAAGGGAATAAGCGGTAGAACATGGATGGATGGATGGATGGATAGTCCGTCGCTATCAATATCCTCAGACACGAATCTTTCATCATCGCTCAAATTAATGGGGAAATTGTCGTTTTCTCGGTCCGAATAACTGTTTTTGGTGGAGGCTCCCACTAAAATCAATGTGAATATGTGAGAAGCCCCCACACTTGCGACGTCATCGTCTGCGACTTCCGGTAAAGGCGAGGCTTTTTTAGGAAGTACCAAAAGTGGCAAACTTTTTCGTCGATTTTCTCTACTAAATCCTTTCAGCAAAAATATGGCAATATCGCGAAATGATCAAGTATGACACATAGAATGGACCTGCTATCCCCGTTTAAATAAGAAAATCTCATTTCAGTAGGCCTTCAATTAGTTGCTTACTAACATGTTCATTAGTAACATATTGGCTCTTAATTAGTCATCATTAAGTAATGTTCTTCCCGTGACTGCGTGGGTTCCCTCTACTCCGGCTTCCTCCCACCTCCAAAGACATGCACCTGGGGATAGGTTGATTGGCAACACTAAATTGGCCCTAGCGTGTGAATGTGAGTGTGAATGTTGTCTGTCTATCTGTGTTGACCCTGTGATGAGGTGGCGACTTGTCCAGGGTGTACACCGCCTTCCACCTGAATGCAGCTGAGACCCCCCTGCGACCCTAAAAGGGACTAGCGGAAGAAAATGGATGGATGGATGGATGGAAGTACTTATCAATGCCTTATTCTGCATGGCCGTATTATATACTGTACCCTATACAACCCTAACCCTAAACCTCTAACCCTGACCCTTTAACCCTAACCTCAACCCCAAACCTAACCAAATGACTCTAAATAAATCTTTGTTACTTAGAATATGTTCCCCTAGTGTCCAAATAACTCTAAATGAAATCTTTGTTACTTAGAATATGTTCCCCATACTAAAGTGTTACCAACTTTTGTGTTTTTCAATTTCAACTTATTTGTCAGTAACATATTTGTGAGTATTGCTCAATAGTCATCCGGCAAACATATGCGGTCGTAATGTCGTAATGTAGTAATGCCGTCCAAGCTCCCCAAAAAGACACAATTCAGATGACGGCTTGTTTGTTGTGCAATTATTTAGCCTATGCTGATATGTTTTTTAATAGTAATTGGCTATCTCCTACTGTAAGGACTGTGAAGTGAATTAGTGAAGTGAATTTTATTTATACAGCGCTTTTCTCTAGTGACTCAAAGCCCTTTTACATAGTGAAACCCAATATCTAAGTTTCATTTAAACCAGTGTGGGTGGCACAGGGAGCAGGTGGGTGAAGCGTATTGCCCAAGAAAATCAACGGCAGTGAGTAGGATGGCGGAAGTGGGGATTGAACGTGGAACCCTCAAGTTTCTCTACCAACCAAGCTATACCGCCCTAAACTCTAAACGCTAAACTCTCATGCTAAGCATATAGAAAAATCTCAGTTTATATTGTTTGTATTCACTACTACATTTTAATTTAAAAGGGGGCTTCTTAGCCTGTGTGATCCAGTATGGGACCTGGCAACAAGAATATTGGACCATGACTTATGGCTGTTAATTTTCACCAATTCATGTTCCATCATACTTTGACCACTATTGGATGCATATAGTGTACATACATAAACAAATATGTGTAAATACTAATATTATATTAATGTATATTACAGTTAGAAAAAAATACAATGAGCAATTAATTGCTGTCACCTCACCGGTCACGGCGCAATAAAAAAAAACAACCTTTGTCGGGTGTAGGACGATAAAAGTCGTCGAGCCAACGTAGTTTCATGCTTCGGCCTGACGTTTGCCCAACATCTATGTGTTAGTAAGGCAGTGTTTTTAAATGTTTTTAGAGCCAAAGCACATTTTTTGTATTAAAAAAAATGTGGAGGCACACCACCAGCAGAAAACATTGAAAATATAAACTCAGCATCTGATATTGACAGTAAAAAGTTGATCTCGCTAGATTTGGATAAGAATTCAAACCATAACTGACCATGCATGAATATAGCTCTTGTCTCAAACTACTGTCACATCACGCCGTGACTTATTTCGAGTTTTTTGGTGTCTTCCTGTGTGACGTTTTTTAGTTCTAGTCTTACGCTCCTATTTTGGTGGCTTTTCCTGTTTTGATGGTATTTTCCTGTAGCAGTTTAATGTCTTCCTTGAGCGCTATTCCCCGCACCTGTTTTGTTTTAGCAATCAAGGCTATTTAAGTTGTCGCTATCCTTTTTGGGGACATTGTTGATTGTCATGTCATGTTCGGATGTACTTTGTGGACACTGTCTTCTCCACACGCTGTAAGTCTTTGCTGTTGTCCAGCATTCCGTTTTTGTCTACTTTGCAATCAGTTCAGTTTTGTTTTGCACAGTCTTCCCTATTCTTAAATGCCTTTTTTAGCGGCACTCGCCTTTTGTTAATTTTTAGTTTAAGCATTAGATACCTTATTACCTGCACACTTTCATTTGCATATTGTGATCACGACAAACCCTGTTCCCGACATCTACAAAGCAATTAGCTACTTGCTGCTACCTACTGATGTGGAAGAGTACAACATGGTTACTCTGCCGAACTGTAGACAGTACCGACACTCAACAACGCCACATTTACAATAATTATTAATGGTTTGCAAAAAATATTTTTAACCCAAATAGGTGAAATTACATAATCTCCCACGGCACACCAGACTGTATCTCAGTAGTTGAAAAACACTGTAGTAAAGTATCTTGTTGAATATACTATGGTCAAAATCTAATTCAGTTAAAACTACTTTTATATCAAACATGCTTGAAATGAATCAGAATCAGCACCTCCAAGTCCGAGTCCATGGTTCTCCCCCGGAAAAGGGTGGAGTGCCAGGTTGGGGAGTAGATCTGGCCCCAAGTGGAGGAGTTCAAGTACCTAGGAGTCTTGTTCACGAGTGAGGGAAGAGTGGATCATGAGATCAACAGACGGATCGGTGTGGCTTATTCAGTAATACAGACGCTGTGGTGAAGAAGGAGCTGAGCCGGAAGGCAAATCTCTCAATTTACTCGTCAATCTATGTTCTCATCCTCACCTATGGTCATGAGCTTTGAGATATGACAGAAAGGACAATATCACGGGTACAAGCGGTCAAAATGAGTTTCTACCGCTGGGTGGCAGGGCTCTCCCTTGGAGATGGAGTGAGAAGCTCTGTCATGCCCTAAACGCCTCGGGAGGTGTTTAGAGCATGTCCGACCGGTAGGAGGCCACGGGGAAGACTTAGGAGACGTTTACATATATCAATCAATGTTTATTTATATGGCCCTAAATCACAAGTGTCTCAAAGGGCTGCACAAACCACAATGACATCCTCAATTCAGATCCCACATAAGGGCAAGGAAAAACTCACAACCCAGTGGCATGTCAATGTGAATGACTATAAGAAACCTTGGAGAGGACTGCAGATGTGGGTGACCCCCCCACCCCCTCTAGGGGAGACCGGATGCAATGGGTCTAGCATAATACTGTGAAAGTCCAGTCCATAGTGGATCCAACATAATAGTTAGAGTCCAGTCCATAGTGGGGCCAGCAGGAGACCATCCCGAGTAGAGACAGGTCAGCAGCGCAGAGATGTCCCCAACTGATGCACAGGCGAGCGGTCCACCCTGGGTCCCGGCTTTGGCGGCGTTGGGAAGACTATGTCTCCCAGCTGGCCTGGGAACGCCTCCGGATCCCCCGGGAGGAACTGGACGAAGTGGCTGGGGAACGGGAAGTTTGCGGTTCTCTACTTAGGCTGCTGCCGCCGATTCATACCTCATATAAGCGGGATACAATGGATGGATGGATGCTTGTAATGTCTATCATAACTTATTTGAATAAAAAATGAGAACTAGTCATGAAAATCGATTATTTTCATCGCCCCCTACAAATTGATCAAGCCCCCTCTGAGCCGTACCTGCGTGGTGATGGTTCAAATGGCTCAAATTTCTTTCTCGTAATTCCATTGTGTAAAAGTATGCACGTTAGAGATGCGCGGATAGGCAATTATATCATCTGCAACCGCATCACTAAAGTCGTCATCCACCGGCCATCCACCCGAACCAAAACGCAACCACCCGCCACCCGACCATTGTTATATATCAAGGGTCGGCAACCTTTACCAATCAAAGAGCTATTTTGACCCGTTTCACAGAGTTAAGAAGACGATGGGAGCTGCAACCATTCTCACGAATATTTGCTGGTGCTCATCCAGATAACGAGGATAAGGGCGTGCTATGAAGCCATTGCCTTTGACGCCTTCTCCAACACGTGCAATCTGCTTGCCAGTCCAGCACCATATCGTCACAGCCGAGCTGTGACGAGTGCTAGGAGCTACCGGAGAGGCCCGGACGGCGAAGCCCCGCTGGCGACCAGTGGCAGCGGCACTGTGAGCGGGCGAGGACCCGGCTGTGACGAGCGCTAGGAGCTACCGGAGAGGCCCGGACGGCGAAGCCCCGCTGGCGGCCAGTAACAGCGGTACAACCACCTTACGCTTGCCAGACGACATCTGCCCGGACTAGGCAGCAGCCGTGGTCAACATGGGGCCGAAGAAAGTGCTCTCTACGGATGAAAGTGAGGAGATAAGAAGATCTCTCGAATTTTTGAAAACAGAAGTTTCAGCCATCAAACAATATCAGCAGACAATCATGCAACTGGTGGAGGAGGTAAAAACTTTACGAGTTGAGAATGAAGCAAAAAATTTACAGAAAGAACAATTAACAGACAGAGTGGACGAACTAGAACAATACACTCGAATGAATGATGTTCTTCTGACCGGGTTTAATGTTAGGCCCCGATCGTATGCTCGGGCGGTGGCCGCCGACGATGGAGAGGAGCCTGGAAATTTGGACACGTCCACCGAAAGTCAGGTAGCAACATTTTTGGAGTCCAAGGGTATAACAAGAGATATTGCAAATGTAGAAGCTTGCCACCCACTTCATAGGAAGAAGGACGGAAAAGCATCAGCAATAATAAGGAGGTTCGTCAATAGGAAACACAAAATTGCATTACTAAAACAAGTGAAGAAGTTAAGGGGATCAGATGTGTACATAAATGAACATTTAACAAAAAAAAAACGCAGACATAGCCAGAAAAGCACGTAGTTTAAGGAAACAAGGCAAAATACAACAAACATTGACTGCAAACTGCAAGATATTTATTAAACTCAATGGAACACCCGAAGAAGCAAGAGTAATACTCATAAGGAAAATAGCAGAGCTCGATAAATATCAATAACGATAAATAAATTGATCACAATCATGACACAAACAAACAATAATCAATCAGAAAGAGAATTCATAACCTTTTCCAGCATTGATCATAACGAGACAGAATTGGACAGTGCTGTAGATCCAGACACTCTTTTTTTTTCTCACGTGGATAATAATTGTTTATTTTATACAGAAGTGCAATTCAACACTAACATTATTTCCAGAAACAAACCGTCAATTATTCATATTAACTGCAGAAGCTTGTACGCAAATTTTAACAATATGAAATCATTTTTGGAACAATTTGTAGAACCTTTCAAAATTATTGCCGTATCAGAAACATGGATGGACACAAAAAAAGGAATAGACTTTGAACTAGAAGGATATGAACTTAATTATATTAATAGAGGGAATAAGCGGTAGAAAATGGATGGATGGATCAAATAAGAATGTAGGTGGAGTTGCTGTGTATGTGATTAAGGACTTCCATTACAGGGTGGTAAAAAACATGTCACTCGCTATTGACAATGTTTTAGAGTGTATAACCATTGAGATATGTCATGAAAGAAGGAGAAATATATTGATCAGTTGTATATATAGAACACCCAATTCAAGTATTGAAGGATTTGATGACTGGATTAAGGGAACTTTTAGTGCAATCAGCCAAAAAGTACTTTTTCTATGTGGAGATTTCAATATAGATCTCTTGAACCCCAACAAGCAAAAGTCCATTAACGATTTTATAGATACAATGTACAGTATGAGTTTGTATCCCCAAATCACAAGGCCATCCAGAATTGCAAGTCACAGTGCTACACTCATTGATAATATTTTCACTAATGTCTTTGATAATAATACAATAAGTGGACTGTTAACAACCGACATCAGTGACCATCTGCCAGTTTTTACTGTTTATGATGGGAATTACAAGAAGACAAACATCGACAAAAAGACATTTCAAAGACTATGCACAGAGGAAAGAATAAATTCCTTCAAAGAGGATTTGGGGAGACAAACTTGGGACAATGTATACAATGAAGATGATGTGGATGATGCATATGGGAAATTTTTCAACACCTTTGTAACACTCTATGATAAACATTGTCCTTGGAAAGAACTCAGAAGCAAAAGAAAAACAACCAACCATGGATGACAAAAGGATTGAGAAATGCATGTCACAAAAAAATACTTTATATCGAATATTTATAACACAGAGATCCATAGAGGCAGAAAATAAGTATAAGAAATATAAAAACAAGCTAATTGGTATATTACGGGCATCTAAGAAGGAATACTACAGTCAATTATTAAACAGGAATAGAAACAATATGAGAGCGACATGGGGCATCCTAAATAGCATCATTAAAAATGGTGCTAAGAAAGATTACCCCCAGTACTTTCTAGATGGGAATACTAAAAATGACAATATGAATCAAATAGTTGAAAGTTTTAATGACGACTTTGTTAATGTCAGAAAAAACCTGGAACAAAGAATTCCAACAGCAGATGATGGGTCAGTTGAGGACTTGAGTGAGCTCATAGACAGAAATCCCAATTCCATGTTTTTAAAGAAAGTGACAAAAGAAGAAGTAATCAAAATTGTAAATAATTGTAAATCCAAGACTTCAACTGACTGTCATGGAATACATATGGTAACAATAAAAAACGTTATACAAGACATTTCAGAACCTCTTACATATATTAGTAACGTATCATTTTTAACCGGCAAATTCCCTGACAAAATGAAAATTGCAAAAGTTGTACCAATTCACAAGAAGGGAGACACACACCAGTTCACTAACTACAGACCAGTTTCATTACTTCCACAATTCTCCAAAATCATGGAAAAACTATTCAATAGCCGATTAGATACATTTATCAATAAAAGTGGGACGCTCGTGAAGAACCAATTTGGATTTAGAGCAAATATCTCAACTTCAATAGCATTAATCAAAATAACAGAGGAAATTACCAATGCAATAGACGGTAAGGAATGTACAGCCGCAGTATTCATGGATTTAACAAAAGCATTTGACACAATTAATCATGATATTTTAATTCAAAAATTAGAACTTTATGGCATCAGCGGTTTGTCTTGAGCTGGATAAGAAGTTATTTAACCAACAGGAAACAATATGTGAAGATGGGTGAAAATAGTTCAACACGATTGGATATATCTTGTGGTGTACCCCAGGGATCAATACTGGGACCAAGATTGTTCAATCTTTATATAAACGATATTTGCAAAGTTACAAAAGACTTGAAGTTAGTTTTATTTGCAGACGACACAACTGCTTTCTGTTCAGGAGAGAACACACAGAAGATAATACAAATAATAATGGAAGAAATGAATAAATTTAAAAAATGGTTTGATAAAAACAGGCTATCCTTGAATCTCAGTAAAACTAAAATAATGCTATTTGGTAACAGTAGAAAATAGCATCAGACACGAATACAAATAGATGGAATAGATATCGAAAGGGTAAAAGAAACCAGATTTTTGGGAGTATTAATAGATGATAAAATGAACTGGAAATCTCATATACAAAACATACAACATAAGGTGGCAAAAAATATTTCAATAATGAATAAAGCAAAATACGTCCTGGGCCAGAAATCACTTTATATTCTCTACTGCTCGCTAGTGTTACCATATCTGAGTTATTGTGCAGAAATATGGGGAAACAACTACAAATGTGCGCTACATTCGTTAACTGTGTTACAAAAAAGATCGATTAGAATGATACACAATGTTGGATATAGAGAACATTCAAACCCTTTATTTATTGAGTCAAAAATATTAAAGCTCGATGACTTGATAAAATTGCAAACAGCTAAAATGATGTACAAAGCAAATTATAACCTGCTACCAAAGAATGTACAACAATTCTTCTCAACTAAAGAGGAGAGATATAACCTTAGAGGAAAATCTAACTTAAAACATTTGTATGCCCGTACAACACTTAAAACTTTTAGCATATCAGTTTGTGGAATTAAATTATGGAATGGATTAAATAAAGAAGTTAAACATTGTACTGATATGACCCAGTTTAAGAGGATGTTTAAATTAATAGTGCTTACAAAGTACAAAGAAGAAGTATCATGAGAAACACTTTCAAACTTATTGAAAATAAGATATTCTTCATCTTAGTATGTTAATAATGACTGAAATAATTAAGTACATGTTAGAAAACTGCTGTGTTACTCACTCACAGATGTCATTTTGCTATTTTGATATTTTGCTGTAAAGAAGATATATATTTGTGGGCGCTCTGAAGTGGAAAAGGGGTAGGATTAAATAAGCTTTGCTTCTTCCTACTCCTTTTCGGACGTGATGTATTGTGTATTGCGAAATGATGAAATTAACTGATGTATAATGTTGTATGTATGTCATGTTCGAAATAAACTAAGAAAAGAAAGAAAGCTTCTGCAGACACACGCACACCACTGCAAGGCATACTGGGTGACACCGAGTACACTGACGGTTGTGATATAAACAACTTTAACACTCTTACTAATATGCACCACACTATGAAGCCACACCAAACAAGAATGACAAACACATTTCGGGAGAACATCCTCACAGTAACACAACATAAACGCAACACAACAAATACCCAGAATCGTTTCCATCCATGACTCTTCCTGACTATATATTCCACCGCCGTGCCCCCAACCCCGCACACCTTACCGATGCGTGCTATGACTTCATAGCACACCCTTATTCTTGTTATCTGGGTGACCGCCAGCAGATATTTGCGAGAATGTTTGCGGCTCCTATTGTCTTCTTTACTTTGTGACACGGGTCAAAATGGCTCTTTGAGTGGTAAAGCTTGCCGATCCCTGAACTATGTTTATTAAATATTTCCGAATGGTTCAACCGCCACCCGCCCGAATCTATTTAAAATAAATTTTTTCGTCATGTCACCTGCCCGACCCGCGGTCTTCGCGGATCAGACCGCAAACCACGCATATCTAATGCACGTGGTGAGGGTCGTATGACGGAGTGATTATGTCAATAAAATCTGTCTAAAATGTGACAAACGCGTGGCTTTTCTCATCCTGAACATGTGCACGCTCAGCTCGGTCTGAATATGCAGGTGGTGCTAATTGTGCCTCAAGCAGAGTGCGGGGCGTGTGCATTTTGGATGTGTTTAATCCCAGTCTGTGTGTGGGTGTGCACATGAAATGAAGGGTGTTTGACTTGGTGCGAAATGGATAAAAGATGCGTGTGTGTGCGCGTGTGCACAAGTGTGTGTGTGCGTGTGTGTGTGTGTGTGTGTGTGTGTGTGTGTGTGTGTGTGACAATGTGTGCTTGTGCATGTGCGTGTGTGTGTGTGTGTGTGCTGGGGGAGGGAACAGTTGACAGTGGTGTGTGTGTTCCCGCCTCATTGAACCCCTGTGGCAGAGAGAGGGGAGAGCAAGCCCTCACTCTCTCTCTCTCTCTCTCTCTCTTTCTGTGTGTGTTTGTTTGTGTGGAAGAGAGATTTGTGAGTCTGTGTGAGCGCAGGACAAGGGAATAATAAATCTAGGAGAAAGAGCCTAACATTTTGTAAGAGAATGGCAAGAAAATAATGCATTTGTCTCTCGGCTTTGGATGTCACGGACAACCAGAAGCAAGTAGATATGACGTTTGGCCACCAAAATAGCAACTGAGACCATTTGAGGATCAGGATTCACTAAAAGGGAGCACTTGAACAAAGCCAAAGGACGGAAGATGGAGTTCCTGAGCAGGTGAAACTGTCACCAACTTAGTCCTCAGGTGGAAGGTTTCTCAGCTGGACACATCAATACCGCAAAGGGGAGCTCCAGCCATGCTGTGTGGTCTCAGGAGAGACACCAAGAACAGCAGCGGTAAGACCCTCACTCTTTCGTCTTCACCGGGTCACGGGTGTCAAATGGGGGTGTTGCATTGGAGACAACGTGAGGCTTACAGTAATGCGAATGTTCGAACTCGTATCATGTTGGAGGGATTTGGATCGTCACTACGCTCAATCCAGCCGGCGCCTCATGTGGTCTGCCATGTGGACAAATATAGACCACCCGTCAGCTGGGTTTGTGAATCAAGTTTGGCATCTGAGAATAGCAACATGAATTCATCGTGAACATTTCTGCTGCCAGCCACATATTTAACCTACATCTTTAAGATCTGAGGATGAAGTGTTCTGATTTTAATCCAAAGTTAATTAAGTCTTATATTCTTAATAGAATTCACAGCTGCATTTTAATGGCATTCCGGTCTTTGGGCAAATGCAAGCTGCATTCACTAAATGAGATTCTGCATAACATCTCGAGGGTAAGTGGTGCTTTTTTCAAGCCTTAAGGAGGAAGGCTTGACAACAGTTGTGGTCCACGTCACGTGCAGCATGTAGGGTCTGCGTAACCTACAGCTAACGTTGCCTTTTGACTGCGGTGACAGCTGCCGGACCGTCAAAGCCCCCAGGAATCGGCGTGGCATTAAGGCTTTTGCATGTTTGTGATGTGTCACCCACTTCCTGCATATACGTCTTTGTTCCTTTGAGCAAGCATGCCGCTACTATTTGTGCATGGATGTGTGTCAAATACCACTCTATGCAAATTATTTTTTTTTACATCATGGGCAAATAAACAGAGACATTTCTGTGGGTTGGGTCTGACTCTGGCAAAACAAAACCTTTTTTTTCTGGATTCTTTAGATCAGGGGTCGGGAACCTTTTTGGCTGAGAGAGCCATGAAAGCCAAATATTTTAAAAAGTATTTCCGTGAGAGCCATATAATATTTTTTAACCCTGAATACAACTAAATGTGTGCATTTTTTAAGTAAGGCCAACATTTTTAGAGTATAATAAGTCTCTTATTCTTTTTAATAACATTGTTATTTCTTGAACAGGTGCTGTAGTAAACGGATGGATGGATTAAAACGTATGAGAATGTTTTATATTTTGAACGTTATTTTTAACATTGTGATTACCAGCGTAATTAATCATTATTTATTGTGTTAAGCAATGTTAGCTAAGATTTATCTGAGAGCCAGATGCAGTCATCAAAAGAGCCACATCTGGCTCTAGAGCCATAGGTTCCCTACCCCTGCTTTAGATGCAGGTCAGAGATGTTTTGACAAAGTAGCTCTCAATTTCAAGATGCATGCAGGTGCAGTTTGCAGACAGAGAAGACTTATTTGAAGATGATGATCCACGAGTATGCTCAAGGGGCACTTCGTTAGGTATACCCAAGGACAAAATTTGGATTTCAGAAGTGGGACTGACACAAGTGGCTTGCGTAAGGAAGACTTGGGTTAAAGGGGTTAGATGCATGTTTTGAAGTAATATGAATGGGAAACAAATTGTTTGAAAAAAATTCTATCTTGTACAGTGGGGCAAAAAAGTATTTAGTCAGCCACCGATTGTGCGAATTCTCCTACTTAAAATGATGACAGAGGTCTGTAATTTTCATCATAGGTACACTTCAACTGTGAGAGACAGAATGTGAAAAAAAATCCAGGAATTCACATTGTCGTAATTTTAAAGAATTTATTCGTAAATTATGGTGGAAAATAAGTATTTGGGCAACCATTCAAAGCTCTCACTGATGGACAGAGTTTTTGGCTCAAAATCTCACGATACATGGCCCCATTCATTCTTTCCTTAACCCGGATCAATCGTCCTGTCCCCTTAGCAGATAAGCAGCCCCAAAGCATGATGTTTCCACCCCCATGCTTCACAGCATTGGGGTGTTCTTGGGATGCAACTCAGTAGTCTTCTTCCTCCAAACACGACGAGGTGAGTTTATACCAAAATGGATACATGGATGATACAGCAGAGGATTGGGAGAATGTCATGTGGTCAGATGAAACCAAAATATAACTTTTTGGTATAAACTCAACTCGTGTTTGGAGGAAGAAGAATACTGAGTTGCACCCCAAGAACACCACACCTACTGTGAAGCATGGGGGTGGAAACATCATGCTTTGGGGGTGTTTTTCTGCTAAGGGTACAGGACGATTGATCCGTGTTAAGGAAAGAATGAATGGGGCCATGTATCGTGAGATTTTGAGCCAAAACCTCCTTCCATCAGTGAGAGTTTTGAATGGTTGACCAAATTCTTATTTTCCACCATAATTTTCAAATAAATTCTTTAAAATTCCTTGTCTTTACGATTATCTCTTCTTGGATTTTTTTTCATTTGTCTTACTTTTTTGTGATTAATATTGCTGGGGGGAGACCAATCCACATCTGGTCAGCTGCTGCACGCTGTCAATCATATACACGTTGGCAAGAAGGCAGCGTCAGACAGCCTATCAGTGAGCTTGAGGGGGTTCTAAAGAGAGAAGCTTGAGCCTGATCTTCTGTATTCCACCTGGCTCTAGTGTTTGACTTGTCTCCATTCAATAGCCTAATGATATTTTTGGACCTTAAAAAGTGCAGGGGACAAAACAGCTCTTTGGAAAGGTGTAATTTTTCATCTGCAATGCTGTATTACTGAACTTCATCATCATTGGAGTTTTCAATATTTTGACTTTGTCATGTAAGGCAGCAGTTGGTTTGTCTCTAAAGACTTGGATTGCTGACTAGTAATTCACGCCTCACTTCCTAAAAGCTACTAATGTGCCCTTGAGCAACATACAAAACCCTCTTCAAAAATGTTGGATTGTCATTGTTTTTCCACCTTTTCTTGAAGACGCCAACCATTGCACTTACTGCAAAGTCTGTTCACAACAATACACATTGTTGTACTTAAAGGCAGAATTTGCAGTACTCCTTGGATCTCATTAGATTGTGAAAGTGAAACCAATGATGTCGCATAGCATTAATCCTGCCTAATTCATCTTTATTAGTCTGTAGTCCTTAGAGGGTTTTTTTCTTCCTATTAGGACTTTGCAAAGTTTTGATCCAACCAGGACTTGACATAGCTCTTCTTCTGTTACAGAATTCACTATCATTATACCAGACTGTAGAAAAGGTGATTATGCAAGCATCAAGTCAGCTTGGTCATCATCGGTGTGAGTGCTGACATGCTTGTATGACCAAGAGCAGCTCTGATAAAGTGAAGTAGCAATAATAAAGAACAATGAGTATACCCCTTACATTTCAGCCGCCATCCTCTCAAGCGACAATACACAGTAGAAACGAAATGACTTAGAGTAGTCAGTGTACAGGTTGGAAAGCAGCATCAATTCAATGTCCTCTGAAAATAACTTCAGCTTCCTCAGCAGGGCACGTTGTGTGTTTGGGCTCTTTATCATGTTGTAAAAGTGCCAAGCGAGGTGATCATGCTCTGCTT
Organism: Nerophis ophidion; assembly: GCF_033978795.1. Taxonomy (NCBI): domain Eukaryota; kingdom Metazoa; phylum Chordata; class Actinopteri; order Syngnathiformes; family Syngnathidae; genus Nerophis; species Nerophis ophidion. Next base: position 52,532,935 of record NC_084616.1, read on the forward strand.
CACAATGTTACAGTACATGCTAGAATTCATGTTTTCCTTAATGAACTGCAGCTCCCAAGTGCAGACCATGACAAGACCCCCCCACCCCCTTCACATATTTGACTGTAGGCAATACATATTTTTTGTGTTGCCAGCTACTGTATTCAGCCCAAAATGACTGTGTTGAGTCATTTTCAGTGGATAACAAATCTATAATATTAAAAAAAATACAACATAAAAAATATACGTATTTCTTCTACTCTCCACTGACTACTGTTTGCTGAACTGTGAGGGGTGTACTGACCTTTGTGAGACACATTATGTGTCAAAGAGGAGTCCTGCTATGGAGAAATCAAAACACTTTCTCCATGCAGAGCAAATTGAACGCTCGTTGTGGCAACAGCTGGAAAAGACATGGAAATGATGATTTTCTTCTCATGCACAAACAACAGTCCATTAACCACATGCTGTTACTTCAGACGAATCCTCCGGCTTAAGTAGTCACATAGCAGCCTCTCGCTGGAAATGCATTCAAGTGGTGCACAACAGTAATGCTTTCCAAGGGTCTTTCCTGCAAGCAATTAAACCATTTTGAGACCTTCCTAGGGTTTGTCGTAAAACATGCAGTGGTCTCAGGTGCCTTAGTTGGGGGCGATTATTCTGTTTTAGGTAGTATTATGACAAGTTGGATGCTGGCTTGTTGCTCTCTCTCTCACGCAGCCCTCACGTTACCCAAGGTGCAGTACAGGGTACTAAAAGTGCATGCAGGCATCTGTCATGAGGTGCATAATGGTTGGCTCATTTGGCCATCTGCCACAGAGATTCACCATGCCTCCTAACATACCTTCTTGCTGTCTCCTCAGATGAGGGACCATACTCAAAGGGAAACAAGCAGTCCTCGGCACCTGACCAATCACATTTCTCACAAAGGCGCAGCCTTTCAGGTACAATTTACTCAAACAAGACCGTGTATCACTTTGTTTTCCGTCTGTCCGGTGATGCATGCATTTGCAACCACCGACATTCTCAGTCAAATATTGTTACAAGTAGAAAGTGCATTTGACGGCGATGTTAACCCTGTGTCTGTGTGTGGTCCTTCATCGCTCCACAGAAGAGTACAGAGGAGTGACCACAGTAGACCTGATGAAAAGGGAAGGCAGCAACCTCGGCCTCACCATCTCCGGAGGCTCCGATAAGGACGGGAAGCCCAGAGTGTCAAACCTACGACCAGGTGGGCTGGCTGCCAGGTGAGATCTACATGCACTCGGTGATGCATCTGAGAGCTTGCAGCCATGCTCGGCTGTCTGCACTGCTTAGGTCTGCTCGCACAAACATGCGCATTCTGCAAAATTACACCGGCTCCACCTGCAAGACTTTTCACTTTTGTGTTAAGTCAGCTTGATGCCAACCGTGATTTCTCTCCAAAGGGTTTGTTTGGAAATGCAAAAATGTAGAAAAACATAATGTCCATTTTTCTATCAGTTGATTCCACAAATCAAC